>NW_007254768.1:50297-84013 GCF_000164805.1 Carlito syrichta | reverse complement strand
TGAGGCTGCATCTCTTTGTAATTTACATACACAGCAGCAACAGCGGGGAATGGGGGGAACAACCCAAGCAAACTCTCAAAGGCTGTTTGGACTTAATCCCAGGATCGGAAGCAGCTCAGAAAGATAAATAAGATAAAGTTGGTGTGCCTCTAAGGTTGAGCGATTGTATCACTATGGCGTTTGAAATATTCATGAGGGAAAGGAAGGTATGAGAAACAGCTACAGAAACATATTCTACTTTGAAAAGGCAGAATTCAAAGGCATGAAAAATGAATCAGGGGAAATTAATGTCGGGGTTGGGGGGTTGGGCTGGTGGGGGAACAATTATTGCCCAGAAGGAACAAGGAAGGAGATGTGAAGGGGGTGTTTCAGACTGGGCTGTGATCAGAATCCTCTATGCTGCCTGGAATATTTGAAATGTCAATTGTCTCATATATCATTTGAAGTCAACACTTGGTCGAAAAATGGATGATTCTAGCAGGGATTAAAAAGCAGGGTGGGCAGGGGTGTATGGGATGGGGAGGGTGGGGTGAGGCGGGGCAGGGGAGATGGAGAAAGATTTGTAAAGTGACCTAACTCCTGTAAATCATGGACAAATTTCTGATCTCTCAAAGAGGGTTCTGTGGAGGAGCAAGATGTCAAGAGACAGGAGTTCTAAACCTGACCCTGCCTCAAAAGTTCTGTGATTTCTTGCCCATCTCTGTGAGTATCAGTGTCTCCTTTACTTGGGCTGGGTATCCTTCCACATCAGCCCACTGCAGTATTTTGGGACTCTGACTTTGGGATGCACTTGGAAACTGAGGGAAGTTTAAGGCAAAAGGGTAAGGGGATTGAAGGTGATAGAACACAGACATCATGCTTTTGGTCAATGGTGGCTGTTATTGGAGAGAGAGAGACAGAAAGTTCCAGGCTCTTTTCAACAACCAGTTTTCACGGGAACTAAGAGTGAGAACTCACTCACTTCCCTGAGAATGGCACCAAGCCATTCAAGAGGGATCCGCCCCCAGGTCCCAGACACGTCCAACCAGTCCTCACTTCCAATACTGAGGATCAGATTTCAACATGAGACTTGGCAGGGCCAAATAAAACGTACTTAAAAAATAGCATCCAATTTTTATTGGTTAGCAATGTATCACATACAAACCAACACAATGTGTTTAAAGCTTCATGAGGGCAGGGATTTCTTTCTATATTATTCACTCCGTATCCTTGGCACACAGGAAGCACTCAATATCTGATGAACAAATGCACTTTACAAGATCACGAACACACTCAAGAGAAAAGAAATGCATCCAGCAAGAGAAGTTTGCACTGTGTGGTGGTGCTGTGCCCACAACTGAGGGGTGATTCAAGCAACTTTCCATACTTGGTGTGAAATAAAAGCCCAAGCTCACACAAGAGGGATGCTGGCCAGCCTGGGCTCTGTTTGTCGAGCCTGCCCCACCTAGCAGTGGCTTGGCTGCCTTGCTTCTGGTCCGTGCAATAGTCCACTTCCCCATCCAGTGGTTGCCACCCTTCAGCCCTGTCTCTAATGTTTTGGTAACTTTTTGGTGCTTTGCATGCATCGTTCCCCCTTATCCTCCCAACATTGCCTAGACCACTGCTTCTCATCAGGGGATAATCCCGTCCCCATAGAGGACATTTGCCTGGAGACATTTTCGATGGTCACAACTGGTGTGCAGTGTGCTACTGCCATCAAGCGTGTGGAGGCCAAGGCTGCTGGTAAACATCCTACAGTGCAAGACCTGTCCCTTCGTCCCCCCAGGAAAGAATGATCAGACCCCAAATGTCAATGGTGTTGAGGTTGACTTACGGGAGGCCGGTCTGTTGGCTCCATTTGATAGGCCTGAGAGGTTGAGTAATCCCCTGCCTGAAGTTTCATAGCTGGTAAGCAACAGAGGTGGGGTGTAGACCAAGTAAGGCTGGCCCCAGAGCCCTTGGCTTTAACCACCATACATGATTGCTTCTCAGAAGTGGAAAACAGAGACAGGTGTCACAACTAGGGTGACCAGCTTTCCTGGTTTACCTGGGATGGAGCAGCTTCCTAGAATGTGGGACAATGGTCACCCAAGTAGAGCTGAGACTCTAAGCATCTGGGTTTGTGACTTGACTGCTATATTCAGTCTGTGGAGTTTACACTCTGTGCTAACTTCTATTGGCAGAGGAACAAAATCCCAGTCCAAGTTCACCTACAATGACTTTATCACCCCTAGTGCTCAAGGCTGTGATCAAGTTTCCCCCTGTTCTGAAAACATTTATCTGTCAGGCTCTTGAGTTAAGTCAGCAAGGTTGTAGGTAGATCAACATTCATCCTTAGAGGATTTCTGAAGTTCACTTGAGGAACAGATCAGTGGGGAATGGTGTGACAGGGGAAAAAAACCCAAGGTTTGACGCCAAGGCCAGAGTGCCTTTCTGACCTTGAGCAGATTGCTTAACCTGTCTGGGCCGTGGCGTCATTTGTAAAATGAGCTGATTGTTAGATCCATGGTCACGTGTTTTTTGCACCAGGCACTGTGCTAAGCATGGAGTGTTTCACAGCTAAGGTGTTATGAGGTTATCTCATTTAATCCTTGCACCACAGGAGGAGGCAGCTCCTGGGGTTAAGTGACAAGCCCAAGATGAGTGGTAAAGACAGGGCGCAAGCCCAGAGACTGCACTTTTAACGGCTATATAATGCTGTCTCCCATGGCTGTTTCTGAGGAGACAGAAGAACATGCCGATTAGGGCCAAAACACAGGAGGTGGCCTCCAGGGCAGCACATTAAGTGTGTGTGCGGAGGTGCATGTCTCTCCACCCCCGTGATGGCCTGGAAGGCCTTGCTGACTCCTAATACCTGCGTTCCAGGTCACCCTCCAACTTTGGAGTGCCTCGCTGGCGCCCCCACGGAATGCTCCATGTGATAGGTGGTTGGAAGTATGGCTCAGGCCAGGGAAAACTTCCTCTCTCATGGAGGAGCCAAGCTCATGTCTCCCAGTGGCAGCAGGACTGTCTGTTCTCAGTCATATAGTACAGAGTCTGGCTCGAGTCATGGGGACTGTGGGTCTGCTAGAACAGCATCTGCATCCAGCCACTTGAGATATTGCTGTGGTTTGCTAAGGAGTAGAGAGACTGATGATTATTTTTCAATTTCCAATTGATTCCTTAGTTCTTGTATGTTAATCATGCCGAGAATAAACACGGCTACTGTTTATTGAGCATTTTCTATATGCCAGGCACTGTGTGCTTCCCTGCTCCTCCGTGGCTACTGGCTCTCCTTACCGGCTTTATTATTTTTTTCTATAACTGGTAACTGTATTCAAAACACCTAGAAGATGACCTAGTAAATGTAGTTCCACAATAACTATTTGTTGAATGAATAAATGAGTGAGGGAGTGAGTACGTGTTAGACTGTCTGTTAATCCCATTATGTGTATCATTTCACTGAAATCTCACAATAATCCTACGAGATAGACGTAGTTTTTTTTTGGGGGGGTCGAGGTCTCACTCTGTTGCCTAGGCTGGAGTGCAGTGGCATGATCATGGCTCGCCACAGCCTCCAACTCCTGGGCTCAGACAATCCTTCTGCCTCAGCCTCCCAAGTAGCTGGGACTACAGGCACATGCCATCATGCCCAGCTATGTTTTTGATTTTTTTTGTAGTGACGAGGTTTTGCTATGATGCCTATGCTAGTCTTGAACCTCTGGGCCCAAGCAATCCTCCCGCCTTGGGCTCTCAAAGTGTTGGGATTACAGGTGTGAGCCACCATGCCAGGCCAAGATAGATACTATTTTTATCTTCATGTTACAAAGGAGACAATCTACTCAAAGTGGTCAAATCACTTACCCTCAAACATATAGCCAATAAGTGTCAGAGCAAGAATGCACATTTAGTTGTCTCCAAATCCTACGCCATTTACTACCTTCCAAAATGGAGATATATTTTAAGTATTTATATATGTATATTTCTATGTAACATACCCATCAATATGTGTCCTATATAGTATGTACAATACATGCATATATCTGTGTGTAAATGTATCAGTCACCTGTAGTTGTATAACAATCGCACGCCCAAACCCTAGTGGGATATCTACGTAAGCGTTTATCTCTTGCTTATAGGTCTGTGGTTTGGCTGGGGAGATTCCGCTTCAGGATGTAGGCTGAGTTCAGGTCTGACTCCTGTGTTTACTTCTGAGGCCCAGATTGGAGAAGCATTGGTTTCCTGGTGAAGCTTGGTGGCTTCCAGAGGGGTGAACAGGAATCTCTGATGCCTTTTAAGGCCCGAGCTGGGAACTGGTCCGTCACGACTTCTGTCGTATTCCATTGACCAAAACAAACCCAACATTAATGGCCAGAGAATTATATTCCTCCCATGGTGGAAAGAATGAAAGGGGTAAATATTTGCTGAACAATAATACACATCAATATCATCTTTTCATGACATACAGATGTGTTTGTCTTTTTTCACCCATAGCCCCAGCTTCACTGAAGAGTTCTATTATACTTTGTACTTTTGCTGGGCAGTAATTTCCTTTTGTGAAAAAGGGGACTACAGTTAATAACAATGTATTGTATTCTTGAAAATTACTGAGAGTAGATTTTAAATATTCTCACCACAAAACTGATGAGTATGTGAGATAACGAATATGTTAACTAGGTTGATTTAGACACTCCACAATGTATACAATATTTCAAAACATCATGTTGTACATAATAAATACGTACAAGTGTTATCAATTTAAAAATAAATTAATTCATAACAATAAATGAAAGAAAAAATGTAAGATACTTGAAAAAATGACTGGCTTGTATTGAGAATAAACCTTTACTACTTATTTGAGTTATGCTAACGTACACTGGAGCTCCCCAAGTGTAATTAAGGGACATGGATGAGGTCTTGAGCTCTCCAGCTGGATTTCCTAGGCTTTCATGATTATGCCAGTAACTGTATAGATGCTTCTCTGTGCCTCAGTCTTCTTCTCTGTGAAATGGGCATGAAACAATACCCCCTTGGTAGAGTGCTGTGAGAACTGAGTGAGAGGATGCTTGTAAAAGTTTAGCACAGGGCCTGACTCCAGAAGGCATTCAATAAATACTAGCTGTTTTTATTAATATTAATGCTATTCTTACAGCAAAAGCAGACAAACACAAATATTCTAATGTTGCTTAAGGCAATTCTCCTAGCCTGTTGTCTGGTCTGCTGGTCTCTAACTTGTGTTCCCCTGACCCAGTCTTCTTTTATGAGCTGAGTCTTTCGAGACTTGCCTGGGGGATGGGTCTTCCTGCTTTGGCTCAAGACCCCCTGCAGAAATGTTTGGACCTGTCTCACCCAAACGGCACTTCCTCGGCTTCCCTGCCTGGTCAGACCCTGGAATGCAGGACTGGCCCCGAGCTGGTGCTCCCAGCAATATGGTTCACTGGGGTATCGCAGGCTGCTTGGGAAATCTCAGCAACAAAGTAGGCAGTGGGAGAACCTTCAGTGGCCACAGACAGCAGCCTGGTTGTACGTGGGAGGGGGGTGGTGCTCTTTCCATCCAGGGCCCCTGGGAGCTGTCAAGCCTGGAAACTTTGCAATTCAGGCAGTCTGTTTGTAATGGTCTCAAGAAAATCCATTCTGCCTACGAATACGGTGACCTTTAATTTTTTTTTCTCAGAATTTTCCAAGATGCACATTGACTCTTCCTGTCAATGTGGAAGGCTCTAATGCCTCCTGGGGCATTTAGATTGCATTTGCCAATTGCTGACTGCTGTAGCCAATTTGTTCCTGATCTCAAGGTCGATTTTGAATAACTTTAGCTGGGCTAAGTCTCTTGCATTAAATAACTGGGAAATAAACTATTAAGGTGGCAGGGGCGCTGGGAGAGGGGGCTGCTCCTCTTTTGGAGAAGTTCTTTGATTCTGGCAAATGAGAGGGCCTCTAGCTCTGCCAAGCATGGACTATGTGGCCTTGAACAAGGCAGAAGGGAACAGACTCGTGCCAAGTGCCTCAGGTACACTAGACACAGTGCAGGCTCTTTACACATGCCAGCTGTTTGATCCACTTTGTGAGGTCAATATTATGATCTCCATGTTACAGATAAGGAAACCGAGACCAAGAACTTGCAGGGCTGGGATTAAATCTGTCTAAAGTCTACGTTCTTCCCAAGGCCAGGGCTTGAAAGCCCATCTCCTCTGTGATGTCCTTTCTATTTTTATTTTATTTTATTTTGAGTCAGGGTCTCACTCCATCGCCCAGGCTGGAGTGCCGTGGCATAATCATGGCTCACTGCAGCCTCTAACTCCTGAGCTTAAGGAATCCTCCCACCTCAGCCTCCTGAGTAGCTGGGACTACAGGCATGTGCCACCAAGTCTGGCTAACTTTTTTTTTTTTGGTAGAGATGAGGTCTTACTATGTTGCCCAGGCTGGTCTCAAACTCCTGGGATAAAGCACTCCTTCTACCCCAGCCTCCCAAAGTGCTGGGATTACAGGCATGAACCACCATGTCCAGCCTGATGTCCTTTTTAAACTACCCTTATTCATGCATTTCAGCATCCCCATCAGAGCCAGCTAGTGTGCATGAATGTTCTTTCATATCCTCCTTGGGTTGGTTCCTCTGGTCTGAGATGGTGTTTAGTTCACCTTGCTTTCCCAAAAGGGGGCTCATGCCTGGCAGGGGTCAGCAGCAGCAACTGTTCTTGGACCCCATGGTGCAGACTCGGAGGTAAGCAGGGTGCAGCTTGGGGGTTTAACATGTGGCCTGTGTTAGTCCCTTTTGCATTGTTGTAAAGGAATCTCTGAGGCTTGATAATTGATAAAGAAAAGCAGTTTGGGGGCAGAGGCGGGATTGGCAGTAGTGGGAATCTGCCAGGGGAGGGGGAGGCTCACCTCATCAGCAAGGGTACCTGCATAATGAACATTTGTATACCTAACCCTGAATTGTACCCCACATCTTTAAAATAAAAAAAAAATAAATAAAAGAGGTTTGTTAGACTATCAGGTTCACAGTTCTGCAGGCTGTCCAAGAAGCATGGCATCAGTATCTGCTTCAGGTGAGGCTTCAGAAAGCTTCCACTCATGGCAGAAGGGGAAGGGGAAGCTGGGCGTGTCACCTGGTGAGAGAGGGAGCAAGAGGGAGTGAGGAGGAGGGACCAGGCTCTTCTTAACAATCAGATTTTACATTAATGAATTAAGAGAGAACTCACTCCTTACTATGGGGAGGGCACCAACTCACTCATGAGGGACCCACTCCCATGACCCAAACACCTCCCACTAGGGCCCACCTCCAACACTGGGGTAGAGGGGAGGGTCACGCTTCAACATGAGCTTTGGAGAGGACAGATTTCCAAATGGTGTCATGGCCTTTTGGCACGAGATCACCTGGATGGAACCCCTGCAAGTTGTATGACTTATGTTGGGTTCTTGGGAAGCCTGAGACAGGGACTTGGGGAGATATGGGTTCTTCAGCGAGGGCTCTCAGGCCAAGAGGAGTGAGGGAAGGAGGATGGAGGAGGGGAAGGAGCCACGCAAGGACGGGGTCTCAGACCACATCTCCCTCGATCCCATGTGGAGCCCCGGAGCGGACTGGACCACAGAGCCATCTCTACCTAGAAGCAAGAGGACTGGGCTTTGGTATGACGCCCCTTGCGACATACCAGCTAGTCACTGGCTGGCCCAGGATGGGATGGTGTAACTTTCCTGGATGAGACCTGTCAGCTGAGGGGAACTCTCTGGTGGAAGGGTTGGTATACGCCATTGGGCGCAGGCTGGCAAAGGCTGAGAGATGAAAGGTTGGCTGGTATCAAGGGTCTGACTGAGGTACTGGGAGCCGCTACAACTTTACATGACCTCTTTCTGCCTCTGTGTTCCTCATCTGTGAAATGGGGGTGTGATAAACCTATCTGAGTGTTAATGCAAGGATTAAATGAAATATATATTTTTTTATGTTACTCACAATGTGACTGTCACTGGCCTTGTACAAAGTGAGGGCTCCAGGAAAGCACAAGTGATGACATTACTGGCAGTTGTGGAACAATAAGGACAAACAATACCTAGAAACAATGCTCACCGACTCTTGTTTACTTCTTTTAACTCTTGCAAGTTCTATTTCTACCCCCTTTACAGATAGGGAAACTGAGGCACAGTGCGGTAAAGCAGTCTGACTGAGGTCCTTTGATGGACTGGGATCCGGGAATTCCAGCCCTAGATCCCTTCTGACCTCTTCTGATCATGGGAACTCTTTCCCTTTGTTTCTCTCAGTTCCTTGAATTGATCTATCTTCTCTCATCTCTGAATCTTTCATATTCTATTCTCTGTGCTGAAAATACTTTTTCCCCTTTACCCTAATCTGCTTTGGTTCATCCTTTGAGTCTGAGTGCAGATTTGGCCTCTTCCAGGAAGCCCTCCATGTTGTCTCTTCCCATAACCCCATGCACTTTCCTCAGTCAAAGCACCTATTAGGACACATTGCCTTTTCCTGGACACTGGTCTGCCTCCTCCACTAGTGTAGGGCTGCTCCAGAGAGGTGAATATTTTGCCTGTCTCATTCATCATTGTCACCCCAGCAACTAGCATCTGTCTAGCACATAGAGGTACTCAATGCTTGTTTATCATGTGACCGAATGAGCATTCCAGATTCAGTTGAATACATTGAAGGATTACAGAAGTCTTTGTGGGGGAGTTGAATGAAAAGGAATGGACAAAATGCTTTCTGGGAAGGTTTCATAACCACATCCGCTGGCGTGGCTGCCTGGAGTCTTCAAGGACCTGTGGACAGAGTGCCCCAAACATAGACGGGGTGGAGGCTCAAGGACTTAAAACCGGCTTCTCATGTAGGGGCTAGAGTGCTTCAGAGACGCTTCTGACACTTTTGTCTAATCCCCACTCAGTTCGTTTATTTAATAATGCAATACATTGTTTATTTTCATTAGGAAAGTATAAGAATCACATTGCTGAAAATTTGGTAAATCTAGAAAAGGAGAATCCCTGCCCCCCATGGCCATTTGGTCAGTACATTTCTTTTAGTGTCATTCTCTCCCATATGTGTGTTCTTTCTTTCTTTATTAAGAATACTTGCGAACACACTATTCATATGTTTTTATATCCTGCTACCTTTATTTTCTACTTAGCAAAGTGAGATTTTTCCAGGTTTAATTACATCGTTTTAAAAATAGCCATCACCATTTTTTTCTCTTCTGAATTTTAAAAAATCCAAGTAATATGTGCACGCAGTACAAAGTAAAACACAGAAGAGCCATTAATGAAAGCTCCGCTTGGCTCCTTCCCTCTTGTCTCCTCTCCTCAAGTCTGACTTCCCAGAGGCAACTGCTGGCGATGTTGTTTTCATTTTTAGGGCTTCTGGTGTTTATCTCTAGAACTCTGAATAAGATGCTTCTGCAGCTGTTTCTTGATTTATCAATTTAAGGCATTTTCTATGGATGCCCTGCCATAGGGGATGAGGAGTCAGCTTACTGGCATTGACCCTCCCCACTTCTCATGACCTTCTCCACTTTGTATTTGGAAAAAGTAATGCTCACATGCGGAAAATCACTGCAGGAGGGGAAACTCCCCCTCCTGCCCTGGTGAATCTGCCTTCAGGCCAATCCTCTTTCCAGTTTCTTGAGAATCTATGGTTGACTGAAATTGACTACAAACTGTTTGGTACCTCATGCATTGAGGAATGAGGTCTATTTCCTGTTCCCTTGAACCTGGGCTGGCCTGTGACTGCTTTGACCAATAGAATGCTGTAGAAAGGACATCATGACACTTCTGGTGCTAGATGTTAAGGGATCATGTAGTTTCTCTTCCTGCCTCTTGGAACTCTTGGTCTTAAGTCTCTGAGTCATCATGTAAGAAACCTGAGGACCCTGCTGTGGAGACATGTGGAGAAGACCCCAAGATGACACGGAAAGGGAGAGGGACTCCCACTGAGTCCAGCATGGCCCCACAAGGCACCTGGCATGTCCTTGTAAACTGTCTTGGAGCCTTCAGAGCAACCCAGAAGCCATCTGAATCCAGTCAGTGACTTTAGCAGATACCACAGAAGCAGAGGGATTGCCTAGCTGCATCCTGCTTGAATGCCTGACCCTCAAAATCATGAGCCATCACATTTTGGGATTGACCAGAGTGGTAACCTTTAGGAGATATGCTGAGGGTCACAGATTTTGGGAGGAGTTCTCAGCCTAGCAGCTTGATTGGGTCATGCAATCTCAAGGAAGAGGTATGAGGGAAAGAGACTTGAAGGAGGGAAAGCAAATGGAAAAAGATGCATTTTACTGAACAGTCAGTTTCCCAGAAACACGACACCCTGGGTTGATGACCAGCCAGCTTCCTCCTGCACCCTGGTTTTTGTTGGTCAAAGCTTGCTCCACCCTGCACTTCGGAGTGATGGGGAATCTGGAACCTGTGGGAGTTGGTGGGTGTGATGGAGGCCAGTCTGTACCCCTACCCAGGGGAGGCTGAGTGATTTATTTTAAACTTTTATTCATTTATCATTTTAAAAGTAATATTTGAATGGATGTCAGACACTGAACTTCACTTTGTAGGGTGCTGAATGTGTTTGTGCCTGGCACTGTCCTAGGTGCGGAGGACACAAGCTTTGAACAAAGATCCCCACTCTTGTGTGAAGAGACTGTCTGCAAACAATAAGCATAACTCATGCTTACTATTACTATCCTATCACCTTCATAGCTTTTGGATATTTGCCCCTAAAAGGCAATTGTTTTTATTGGTTGCATGCTATTTTATTTTTTTGAATGTATATATCGTCATTGAATGGACTGTTTCTCTATTGATGGGCAATTCAATTACTTTCTCCAATAGGAATCATCAGGAAGCTTAGAGGCTTAGGGATTTAAGCTCCACAAACAGAGGTTGAGAGGTCATTCTGAAGTCCACGGGAGGAGGGAGGGTTAACCTGGGGACCAAGGACTAATCTTCCTTGACTTGTGAACTGGAATTACCGTGGACTGGGCTGTCCCACCAGGGGGCGTCCCTGGCCAGCAAAAAAAGATGCGGGTGAGTTGTTCAGATGGCAGGAAGGACCTTAGACACCCCTCTTTCATAACACCTCCTTTGACTAAAATCTGTACTCTGACATCCAACCTGTCACCAGACCTAGAGTCAAGGTCTTTCTCCTCTGTTCCCATGCCTTTATCTTCATGTGAACTCTCATCACTTTTTGCCCAGTGGCTTTGGAATTTTTTCTTTTCTTTTCTTTTCTTTCTTTCTTTCTTTCTTTCTTTCTTTCTTTCTTTCTTTCTTTCTTTCTTTCTTTCTTTCTTTCTTTCTTTCTTTCTTTTTTTTTTTATAGAGTTGAGGTCTTGCTATGTTGCCCAGGCTGGTCTTATACTCCTGAATTCAAGCAATCCTCCCATCTTGGCCTCCCAAAGTGCTGGGATTGCAGGTGTGAGCCATTGTGCCCGGCCATGCCTAATGGCTTGAAACTAAACCTCTGGACTTCTAGCCATTAATCTCCAGTCTTCGGCAATAATTATGTTGCTTGCATTGGTGGAAATGGCAGATGTAGCTGTCTCCTGGCCCACACCCCCTTGGCACTCAGCACTTCTACTGCAAGCACCCACAGCATTGCCCAGGGCATTTTCTGGTCACCATAGCATGTTAGGCCCTTGTGGGACAGACTGAGAGGACAGAATGAACACTCAGGAGAGTCTCCCTCAAACAGCCACTGAGGACAGTCATCCCGTCTTCCTCACGCTAGGGCGAGGCATGCTCTCTGCTGACCCCCTGAAGTCCCCAGTGGGTGTGAGCTACAGTTGCCCATGGCAGCAACCTGCTCATCAACATGACTTGGATTGGCTTCTTCCTCTTCTGTGTCTCACTTCCCTGCTATCATACTAGTGTTTCCTGGGATCACTTTGCAAATACACCACCTGTCTTCAAATCCTTCTCTTAGGATTTGCTACTGGGAAAACCCAACCAAAGACAGTGAAGAACACAAGGAGCCAGAACAATCTACATATGTAACAGGGGGATCCTGCCTAGTCTTGGTGAGTGACAAAACTCGACTTTCCCAAGGAAATGACTCTTCTAAGCTGAGACTTGAGGATGAGTAGGAATCATCTCAGCAAAGCAGGCATGGGGACAACAGCAGAGGAAGAACGTTCCACGCAGAAGGGCCAGCATCTGTGAAGGTCCTGGGGTAGGAAAGCTAGTGTGGCTAGAGTGTGGCAGGAGAGACAGACTGTGGTGGTCCTGTTGGGAGGATACATGGCCTGAAGGTGAATTTGGGTCTCTGACTTTACATCTCTTTCCTCTCTGCAGTTTGACTCTCTGTCTATACACTTTTTTGAATCCCATTTTGGTCTGGCTTCATTTAAAGGCATCTGAAATGAAATCTCTAATGTTGACAGCATTGTCAGATGTGAAGGCCTCATTTCTCTTTGGTTCTTTTTCACCGAACGCTATCTGTGAATTTCTGGTGAGGATATGAGGATTTTGATTGTTTTGATTGTTTTTTTTTTTTTTTTTGTATGACCACATTATGTTAATTTGCCCATTGTCTTAGGGTATGAGAACATAAAAGCAATAACTCATTTATATGAAGACTGAATGTGCTGAGAGGTTGTCATGGAAACCAGGGGGAAATATTCATGTTGGCTTGAGTAAATTGAATAACCCCCGTTAAAAGATTGAACACAGAACTTATTTACCCAATTGTGTGGCGTTCGCAAGAGATGAGAAAATCAACATGATAAATGAGAATTTTTTTTTTGGTGAGACCAGGGAGGAGGATGAAGAGGGGGAATGAATGCTAGGAAGGTATTATTTTTACTTAACTTCCCTTCTCCTTCCAAAGATTATATTTTTGTTACCAAATGAGAGTAGGATTGTGGGGGGTGGGGTGGGGAAAGGATTCAGGGGAATGGCTTGGTGAGACTGCTCCCAGGAGAGACAGCCTAGGGCATCCGTGACTCCCGCCATGGTGGCCCTGAGTGGATTTCTCCCCTGGGAACACCCTCTGAAGTCTTGGTCAGAACAATTGAAGGGACGTGACCATTTTCAACACTTTCTGCCTTGCTTTTGGCAGGGTTGTTTACTGTTTCAAACTGATTTTCAAAAAAATACTAGTTCAGTTGTTTTTCATTTTTAAAAGCAAATGGCTTCAGCTCTTTCTAAATAACTCCCTGGAAGAAAAGCTTCAGAAGACAGATGAGAAAGCAGAGTTGGGGACAGAATGCTGCGCTCGCTCATGAGCAGAGTAGCAGTCGGGGTTCAGGAAGCCCTCTGTGGGGGTGGACGGCTTTCTGAAAGTGTAGGTTCCAGGGGCTTGTATGGGCCAGCTTAGAGATCAGGTCCTGGGTCCCAGAAGACATCAATGGTGGTTCTACCTTGATGTTGCATTTGTCGGAATCACTATGTAAGATGCTTTTTTTTTTAAAGCTGAAATCTCATTCTGTTGTCCAACCTGGAGTGCAGTGGCACACTCATGGCCCACCACAGCCTCGACCTCCTGGGCTCAGGTGATCCTTTCTCCTCAGCCTCCCCAGTAACTGGGACTACAGGTGCACAATGCCATGCCTGTAATTTTTAAAAAATATTTTGTAGAGACAAGGTCTTGCTATGTTGCCTAGGCTGGTTTTGAATTCCTGAGCTCAAGTGATTCCCCTTTCTCGGCCTCCAAAAATGCTGGGATTACAGGTGTGAGCCACCATGCCTGGCCCTCGTTTTCTTTCTTGTACCAGTTCTCTTCAATTGAGAGAGGTTGTCAGTGGGACTACAGACACGTGCCACTACGGCTGGCTAATTTTTTGACTTTTTGTAGAAATGAAGTCTTTGCAATGTTGCCCAGGCTGGTCTTGAACTCCCGGGCTCAAGCAATCCTCCCGCTTCAGCCTCCTGAAGTGCATGAGCCATTGCACCTGGTCAGTGAGGTGCTTTCAAAGGGCAGGTTTCTCATCAGTGGCTTCCACCCCAAAGTGTCACAGTCTTACCTTCTTATTACATCTCTTCCTTCTCATGTTCTGCGCCTTGATCATTTCTGGCAGTAGGTTACTCAGAGTCCCGCTGGGGTAGGTTGATTGCAAATAGGCTCCAAAGATTTCCCCACCTGTGTCTACCCCCCTGCAATGTGACTTTGCATCTCCTCTTATTGATAGATGGCTCTAACATCCTCACTCCTTGAATCTGAGCTGTCCTGTAACTTTTTACTGAACCTGTGGAACACAAGGGAAGTGACGGAATGCCAGTTAGGAGCCTAGGTCCCAAGAGACCTTGTGTTCACCCACCTGGTCTCCCGGAATGCTTCCATGACATGTGACAGTATGGGAGGTCTTGTGGGAAGATGAGTGACCACGTGGAAGAGCACTCATTTCTCGGCTACAGCCCCAGACATGTAAGAAGGCCCAGTTACACCCAAGAGTGTAGCTGAAACCAGAAGAACCACACAGCTGACTAACAATGGTAAATATTTCCAGTTTTATGCTACTGAAGTTTTGTGGCTGTTTGTTACCCAGCATTATTGTAGCAATAGAAAAGTGAAACACTCACACACCATCTTTCTCCTTCTCTGCAAGATTATGAGGCAGAGAATCTTTGTTTTTTCCCGTGTGTGGCTCTTCATGGATGTTTGGCTTTAACGTGTGGAGGTCATACCTTAGAGTACATTTTAGAGATACCTGATATTTATCATAGAAGTAACTGAGCAGTGCAGAGTGTTGGGTGTTGGAGGGTAGGGGGAGGATCTTGTTTCCTTGTGAAGCGGATATTCCAAACCCTCCCTCTCCATCTGGGACTTGAAGAAGAACTTCCAGGCCACTGGGAAATGGTTTCCAATCAGCCAAGCAAAGCAGATGTTCCCAAATTTTCCTTTTTTTCAGGAGAATGTTCAATTTCAAATATATCAATTGTGGGATGGGCAGGGTAGGCTCAGTTTCTCACTACTGCTGACCACATGACTCTGAGCAGCTGTGGTCTGAGCACTGAAAGATGTCATGAGAGCCTTAGGGTGGCTCATGAGGACAGGAAAGAGGGGATTGTTGACTCCTTCTGAGGGATCCTTTGGAGTTGGGCATTCAAGCCTGAATGAACCTGAACTTTGTGGCCCAACTGCTCACAGACCTCAGGATTTCATAGGCATGATGGAGACGTAAGTTCAATAAATGCTTTGTGTTTGCTGTAGACTGAATATTTTGTGTCCCACCTAATTCCCAATATGATGGCATTTGGAAATGGGCCTTTGGGAGGTGCTCAGATCATAAGAGTGGAACCCTCATGAATGGAATTAGTATCCTTTAAAAAGAGGTCCCAGAGGCCTCCTGTGCCCTTCTGCCAGGTGAGAACACAGTGAAAAGACAGCCGTCTCTGTGTTAGGAAGTGGGTCTTCACCAGACACCAAATCTTCCTGTGCCTTGATCTAGGACTTCCCAGCCTCCAGAACTGAAAAAAATACATGTCTGTTGTTAACCAGTCACCTAGTCTATGGTATTCTGTTATAGTAGCCTGAATGAAGTAAGATCATACTATAAGCATTTCCCTAGGTTACTACATACTGTCATAATAAGGGCTCTGATGAAGTCCTGTTAATAATTGTTTGAACCAGAGTTTTCTAAACTTTTTGGATCACACAACTTATTTTGTTCTTCATGAACAAGTTATGCCAAAAATCTTCTGAAAATTATGACATGAATTAAATTTGATATTCACAAAGTGTCCTTCTCTGGTATAATCTTCCTTTAATGGGTGAGGAAACATACTTTCTCCTTCTCGCTTCCTCCCCACCTCTCACTTCCCTCCTTTATTCTCTTTTCCTGTGTATTCCTAAGAGGATAGCCGAGGAGAAGGAACATAACTCTCACCTAATCCTTCAGTTTGCATTTTCTTCTTATGAGCATAGCCTTCTAACATTTCTTTTTTTAATAAAATGGTTTAATTCTTTTAAATTGTCACATACTCATTATACATATTCGTGTAATAAAGGGTGATCAGACCAGGGTAATTAGCATACCTATTATCTGAAATGTCTGTCATTTCCTTATTTTGGGAGCATTCAATGTCCTCCTTCTAGCTATTTGAAACTACATAGTATATTATTACTAACTGTAGTCATCCTACAGTGGTATAGAACAATCAGGAGAAAATGAATTACATAAGAAATTCACTGGAGAAAATGCCAGTGAAGGAAAATGGAGAGGGAGCACTTTCAGACCACGATGCAGGTCTTGCACCTCTGAAAGGAGAGGGGGAAGAAAGGGTATCTGGTTAGGAAAAGCCTTATGCTCCAGCACAGTTCTGAGAAAGTTTCAGCCAGGCTAATAAGGCATTCCTGAGACATAAGGCATTCCTGTCTGTTGGATTAGCGTAACCTAGTTCTAGTACTTCTGTAGTACAGAGTCCCTGACTGGGAAAAGCCCTGGGGGAAGTGTGGCCCGCCGGGAACACCATGGTATGTCCAAAGGGGCAGCATCTGTAGGCTGTCAGTCATCTCTGCTCCTGGAGCAGGTTTCTTGGAAAGAGGCTCTCTAAGCTGGGAACCTCTGTGGTTGGTGGCTGCTGGTAGATTTTACAGCAGAGGCATTTGTGAGGAAGGTTTACTGTGCACTGGTTACCAGGTTGTCTGTGTCCAGTGATACAGAGCAACCCCACACAATAAATGACAAGAAATAGGTTTATTACTTACAGGTCAGCAGCAAGGAACAGTAGAAGCCTAGAATTCACCATGATCCATTCTCCCAAGGCTCGGGAAAGCAGCCAGGAGTGGATAGAGTCACTTCTGTGCGTGCCTCACATGTATAGCAGCTGAGAAACCCCAGGAAGCAACCTGTTCTAGGTTTTCTACCCTAGGGTGTGGGATTCACTGGGCTAAAGTGTTGAAGGATAGCCTATTTCTGGGAGTGAACTGGAACAGAGCCTGGGATGTTCCTGTCAGTCCCTTCCTATCTCAATCTGTTGCATTCCTAGCACATTCTTCAACTGTTCTTGATAACTACAAGTGAGAAGAAGACTGTCTTGAAGCACTTGGTGAATGCACATTGACATTGGTCTCCTCCCAGATGCAGATGTGCTTCCTTAGCACTCATGCTTCCCTGTTCTTATGCCCCTCTAAAGTGTGCTGGATCATTTCAACAGAGAAGACTGACTGCCCATCCATCTCCCCACAATGGGAAATTGTCACAGCTACCATGAAACAAATGGAAGGACTTTGCCAAGTTCGTCTTCCCTAGTTTACGGCCTACACCTCACTCATTTTGGAAGAGAGAAGGACTAGTATTGAATGGTGATCATGGCTATAGGGGAGGGTAATTAAAGTCATGAATGCAGACTTGAACCCCCTACCCATGTTTTTGAAGTTTCCCTAAATAATCTATGGTTGTCAGTTCCATGAGGAAGGGAGTTGACCACTGAAGTCTTCACCCAATCCTTTGCTTTATGATACTAAAAGAAAGGTTAAAAGGAAGGCCAATGATATGCTGAATCTATGTACCTTTATGTCAGTCAAAAAAAAAAACAGCATTTACTGACCATCTGTTGAACTTGGTCCTGATCAACACTATACCTGCGCACTCTTTACCTACGGTAAGACTCTAGAAAATCCATTTCTTCACAGCCTTCCTCTTATACCCTATTGCTTTGTCATTTCTTTGGGATCTAATATCCATGGCTCTGGATCTCTAGCCCAACTTCTTGGCCATAATTTTTAGAGTTTGATAGTTTTTCATTTCTTCCACTTTCACAGGACATCAAGATTTTCAGGCATAGTTCCAGGCACTTAGTATGCAACCATAAATCAGATGATGTTCAGATCATCTCTTGCTGCATACAGAAGAGCCCAGTTGCATAGTGGCTGGAAACATTAATTTGTATTCTTGCTCATGAGTTTGTGTTGACTGGGCTCACCTAGATGGTTCTCATTTGTCTCTCATGCAGCGCAACTGAGGTTGAAGTCATCTAAAGACTTGACTAGGCTGGTCATCCAAGATGGCTCAAACACATGATAGGAGCAATGTTGGCTATTGGTTATGAACTCAGTTGATGCTGTTGTCTGGAGTACTTTCATGGTTCCTTTCCATGCTGTTTGGGCTTCTCATAGCATGGTGGTGACTGGGTTCCAAGGACTAGGGAGTAGCAGATGAAAGTCTCTTCAAGCCTGGACCAGAAACTACATAGGTTATTTCCACTATATTCTATAGGTCAAAGTAATCCCAGAATCCACTGAAGTCAAGAGAGAATGTAGATCCCATGTCAAGTGTCAAAAATGTGTGTCAAACATATGGACTTTGCAGCAACTTGGATGGATTTAGAATCGATCATACTTAGTGATCTATCACAGAAACAAAGAACAGAGTACCACATGTTTTTCACTCATAAGCGGATCTTGAACAATTATAGTACTATAAGAAAGTGATTGGCAGCAGTGGGAAACTGTTAGGGGGAGGGGTGGTGGGATTGACAGTTGAGGGAAGCTGCTAGGGGAGGGAGGGGCATACCTCATCAACAAGGGTACCCACATAATCAACGTTTGTATATCTAACCCTGAATTGTACCCCACATTTCATAAGAAAAAAATAAAAATTAAAAAAAAAAGAAAAAAATTGTGTCCATTTGAAAATGGTTACAGGTGGTCTTTGCTGTAAGGAAGGCTTCTGGAATCTTCTATTCTCTCCCTATCACTGCCCCTACTCCCTTTCTTGTCTAGTTCTGAAATCTTTTCCCTTTTCTAGAATATTTCTCTCCAGTTCCCGCTTCCAAATTTCCTTTCCTAAATGCTTCTAGGACCTTAGCAAAACAAGGAACTCATCATTGATGGGGTTTAAAAAAACTCCTAAGAAATAAACAAAATGATTTTTTATATTTTTCCTCTAGACAAAACATGCATCTTATTTGCAGCATGAGGATGAGTCCCCCTTTGGAAACATTTTCCTACATTTTATGATTTCGCCAAATCCTCCAAGTGTCACCCTCCCCTTCACCAGGTGGACTTCAGCACCCCCACCGTCAGGTGCTTAGAATAAATCTCTGGCATGCATTGCTTATGTTTTGTTTTCTAAAATAGAGACCATGTGTCTCACCCAGTATGATGTTAGCTCTGTATAGCATGATATCATTGCATCGAGTTAACTCCTTGGAAGTACTGTCTGTCTTGTTTTCCTGATAGCTAATTAAATATGGCATCTAAAAGCAGTCTAGAAAGTTCTTCTCATAACCAATTTCCCAAAACCTTTGTTTTATTTATTTATTTTTTGGCAGTAGTTGGAGTACTAGTGAAGATGCACTAAAAATAAGAAACCTGCATCAGGTTAAGCAAATTAGGTCGTCTAAACTGTGCTTAGACAATTTAACTAGTAATGTATCCATGTTGGGAACTTGGTCCTCCCACTCAAGCAAAGAAAATTCCAGGTCAGTTTTACCTTCTACGCTAAGCAAGTTGAGGTTTAGGAATGTTATTTTAGTTTTATGGAAACTGCTCTTCTTCATTCTCCTCAAATCTGATTTTTCTCTCAGCTCATTTAGAAGTAAAAATGGAAAGGTTAGACCACTTAAATATTTTAAATATTTTTTTGTTCATTTCCATGAAGTCTCCTAACCCTCCCAGGCTGAGTTTTGTCTTCCAGCCCATCTTGTGTCTCTGCTGTTCATTTTCTGCACTTAGAATGAGAGATGACTGTTTATTGGAATTCCCTAGGTTTTAGAGAGAAATCCCTCCTCCTCTATCCCTCTTCCCCTCTCCCTCTTCCCTTCCTCTCTTCTAACTCTCTCTCTTCTCTCATTTTAATTCCATGAGTCAAAGTATCTCTTACAGGCTTTGATATCAAGCTGAACTCTTGAAAACTATGGGGCCTAGGAACCTGAGTTTAAAACAAGCACCTCGGATTATGCTAAATGAAGTCAGTCAGATAGAGAAAAACAAATACTGTGTGATCTCACTTATTTGTGGAGTCCAAAAAAGTTGAACTCATGGAAGGAGAATTCGAGTGGTGGTTAGAATTAGAATTAGAATTAAGAGTAGAGTGGTGGTTGCCAGGGGCCGGAGGGTGGGGAAATCGGGAGATGTTGGTCAAAGGGTACAAACTTTCAGTTATAAGGTGAATAAGTTCTGGGGATCTATGTATGGTTGTTACAGCCTGATTGGGTTCTTATGCCCACTGTCCAGAAACCAGAACTGATGCAGCCATTTCAATGGAGAGAGAGTTTAATGTTGCAAAGCAGCTGAGAGAGGACGGTGAGAGATGTTGCTCAAATGTGCTTCCTCAAAGAGTCAGAAGATAGGGTTTTTAAAGGGAACTTGAGGGGCAGGGGAATAGGGGCTGTTGATTGACTGATGATGTCATGGGAATGCTGAGACTATCTTCCTGTGATGAACCAGTTTCTGAGAGATGGCATCACAGGATCAAAGAGCATATGGCCAGACCATAGCTTAGCAAGGCAATGACCCTCAGGCCCATCTTTAAGAGAGATTATGTCCATCAGCTTTGCAGGTGGCTTCCCCCTACTGCCCAGGGAGTCAGGGCATGAATTGCCCTCTATTGGAGTGAAACAAACTTAGAAACAACAGATTGTTAATTTCTTTTGAGGACATAGAATTTTATTTCTATAAATACAGGGGTAGCACCCATTCAAGAGTAGTTAAAAGAGGGTCGGTTTCCTCAAAGAAACTAGGTTCCCAGGGGGTACCCCGATACTGATCATAGGGACTTGGGATCTCCAAACCTGAGATGGGCCTCACAGCCACAGATATTCCCCAATACTGATGCTTCAAGATGAGACTGTCCTTATAGGGGAACCTCAGAACCCCATTCTCATGGGTAGTCCCTCCTGGGGGTTGGGAGGGCTGATGGCAGGGGAGTTTAGACAAAAAGGGGAACATAAGGAGAACAGAGGTTAAAAATGTCCTGAGTGGCCTGGAAGGAGACCCTGGTAGTGGGCAGGCACCGGGTTCTCCTGTACAGCCAGATATGGAGGGGCAGCAGCAACAGGAGTAGCTACAAGGTAAAAACCTGCTTTCTCACTTCCTGACTCCCATCCTGGGAGAAAGGGAGAGCCAGAGGCAACCCACAAATGAGAAGATATAAAGTAGGGGAGACATTCGTGGAGCAGAGGAGGGGGATTCTGGGAGACCTGGTTGGTGAGGGGCAGTGCGGGGGCAATGAAGTAGTCATGGGCATGCCAGGGCTTGACATCAGCTTTCCAAGGCCATCACTTGGTCTCTGGGCTGGGGGGTTCCTGGGACCTCTAAGGACATCTTCAGGAGAGCAAGGTTCAGTGCAGGTCTTACAAAGTGTGCAGTTTGAGTCTCAGGCCCTGTGGGAGATCTCGGCCATCGGACACCTCACTGTGGCACCCTGGGCCAAGAGAATCTTCAATCCTAAAGAATCCTGCAGATAAACCAGCTGCTTCTCTGTTTCCAAGACCATTTCATTTGCATCACAGAAACCAAAGAAGCTGAACTCACAAGGAGTAATCATGCCATCATCAGGGCCCCCAGTCAGCACAAGGTGGCCCACACAAAAGAAGCTCTTCCGTCATGCTATGGCACTGGGATGGACCCTTTCCCCATTGGTCAGAGCCAGTAAGCTGCTGGCGCCAAGGTCCACGTCATTGTGGTGGGGGTCGTGCCAGTAGTTGCAAATGGAGCCTGGCTCCGGGGACTATAGCAGATCAGATAGAAGTTAGACTGCATGGAAGTGGGGAACAGCCAGTGCAAATAGTCTGTGTCTGGCCTGGGCCCAGAGGCCTGGCTCCATCCGCTGTTTACTTCTCCCAAGTCTGAATCCCAAGGGGTGGGGCTATTTTTTTGAGGTGGGATCTCACTCTATCACCCAGGCTGGAGTGCAGCGGCACAATCATGACTCACTACAGCCTTGACCTCCTGGGCTCAGATGATCCTCCCGCCTCAGACTCCCAAGTAGCCGGGACTATAGACACACACGCCACATGCCCAGCTATGTTTTGATTTTTTTGTAGAGATGAGATCTCATTATGTTGCCCAGGCTGGTCTCAAACTCCAGGGCTCAAGTAATCCTCCCACCTCGGCCTTCCAGAGTTCTGGGATTACAGGCATGAGCTATCGCGTCCGGCCATATCTGCTAATTTATAATCATAGCTGCAGGTTTTCAAGTCTCTTCTCTTTTACAGCTTTTACCCTAGGCTCAATATTAATTTTATATAGGCGGGTTCATGATGGCTATACTTAGTAACACTGTATTGTATATTTGAAGTTTGCTAAAAGGGTATATCTGAACTGTTCGGACACATGCGCAGGGATAGCTATGTGAGGTGATGGATAGGTTGATCAGCTGATTCGTGATAATCATTTAATAATGTGTATGTATAGCAAAACATTACACTGTGTATGGTAAATGTATCCAATTTTTATTTGCCAGCTATACTTAATAAACGTGGGGAAAAAACATGCATGCTGGGCAGGGATTGCTATATAATTTGCAGGGCCCAGTGAAAAATGAAAATGCAGGATTCCCTGTTAAAAAAAATTAGTAGGAATTTCAAGACCCCAGCAGCAGAATGGGGTCCTCAACCCATGAGGCTATACAAGTGGTACACCAGGAAGCCGTTCCTGGCTTCAGGTAATTACCTTGTGATTCACAACTTGAAAATCTCTGTCTCAAGTTCTTTGGCTGTGACATGGACATGAAGAAAGAGGTTATAACTGGGACAGAGTTTGGTTGTTTGTTTTTGTTGCTTATGTGAATACAACGTGGAAAATTTTGCTGTTGTTGTTAAGGGTCTCACTCTGTCATCCAGTCTGGAGTGCAGTGGCACAATCATGGCTCACCACAGCCTCGACCTCCTGGGCTCAGGCAGTTCACCTGCCTCAGCTCTCTAGTAGCTGGGACTACAGGTGTGCACCATCACACCTGGCTAATTTTCTTCCCATCCATCATCCTATTTCAAAATAGAACAAATCCAGAGTATTTTTCTATTTTTTTGTAGAGACATGGTCTCACTATGTTGCCTAGGCTGGTCTTTAACTTCTGGGCTCAAGTAATCCTCCTGCCTCAGCCTCCTGGAGTGCTGGGATTACAGGCATGAGCCACTGTGCCTGGCCATACACAGAAGATTTTTAAATTAGCATTTTTCCAATTCTTACTTGTGTTATCCATTTGATCTTTATTATTTGCAAGTGGTTTTGTCCTCTAGGAACTTTTGGCAATGGCTGGAGACACTTTTTTTAGTTGTCAAAACTAGGTGTGTGGGGGACTGCATGCCATGGGCATCAGGTGAGTAGATTTCAGGGATGCCACTAAACATCCTACAATGCACAGGACAGTACCCCACAGTAGAGAACAATCTGGCCACAGATGTCAGTAGTGCCTGTTATATGTTATACCCTGGACTGTACCCATTCTCTGGTTATGAAAATGGTGGCCTAGGGAGCTAAGTACTTTCATTTATTATTTCCTTGTAATTAAAAAAAGTTCATCTTGTTACAGGAAGGAATAGTCAGTATAATTTCTAAAGATCGGTGCAGCATAACACAGAAATTACTAGGAAATTAGTAGAAATGTGTTTTCAAGGGCATCGTAGACTGGGGACACATTTTCAGGCTTATGTTTGTCCGGTGAGGTTTGTGCTTGTGCTCTGGGCCAAGTCAACATCCTTTTAGTGGTGTCTTGTCTCCTTCCTGATTTAGAAAAGGCAAACCCACCTGCTGTCATGAAAAATACCTTCTAGAAGCTACCGGGTAATTGGGTGATATTTCTGGATTTGTCTCCCTGTCTAATGTACATCAGTTAAACTTTTGACTCTTCAGTGCCTTCTGGAGAAAGTAATAATCGGAAACTAAATCGACTCGCCTTTTTTTCCTCCCCCTTTGCCCTGTGTTTGTAAAGATTAATCTTTAGTATCTATGAGCGCTGGTGATTTGCGGAAACTGCTGCTGCTTTGTCAATATCAGCCTGGCTTCCATTGATCAAACCCTCATTTAGGCATGCGCTGCCGTCTGCAGGAAACAGCCCAGGGACAAAGAAGGGAGGAAAAGGCCACTTCAGGAGGCTACCTTGCCTCAGAGTTTCTAAGTTGAGCTTGGGTGTTACCGTCAGGCGTGGTCCATTGGAGAGGGCCCTGGGGGTTAGCACTATGTGAGTCACTGTGTGGGAGTAAATCCCAGTGGTGGCAAATATGAATAAGGTGGCTGGCTTAACTGTCCTGGATGGATGGCTTTCTTCTTTGTCCCACCATCCTGTATTCCCTCTGCATGAATTTGTGACCTTTGGCGGGTTTGAAAATAACAGTGATGCATCTTCATTTTGCTGGAGGAGTTATTTGTGTGCGTTCAGGGGTAAAACAATACTCACAGTGCTTATCATATTTAGGGTATCCACTGTACATTAGGTACTTTCCATAAATTAATTCTAATTTTTCTTTTTTTTCTTTTTTTTTTTTTTTGAGTTGAGAATCTCACTCTGCTGCCCAGGCTGGAGTGCAGAAGTGTGATCAAGGCTCACCACAGCCTTGATCTCCTGGGCTCAGGCAATCCTTCTGTCTCAACTTCTTGAGTATCTGGGACTGCAGGTGTGTACCACCAACCCTGGCTAATCTTTTTTTTTGATAGAGATGAGGTCTTGTTGTATTTCCCAGGGTGGTCTCGAACTCCTGGGCTCAAGCAATCCTTCTGCCTCAGATTCCCAAAGTGCTGAGATTACAGGTGTGAGCCACTATACCCGAATTTGACTCTCATTTTTCTTAGCAGTTTGCAATGGCTCTTCACAGTTTCTCTAAGTTGACTTACAAAACCTTGATTTCAGTCCCTGTTTACTTTTGTTAACTCTTCACCCCTCACCTTCTTTTCATCCATTCTGTTTTAGCTACACTGAACTTTCTGTTGCTTGAATTGACTTGGCTCACTCCTACCTCTGGGCCTTTGCATGTGCTGTGCCATGGGCTTAGTACATTTCACTTTCATTTTCTGACCCTCACTAATATCATGCATGAAACAGTGAGATTGCCTGTGACTGTAAATATCAGAAACCCTACTCTCATGTCTTGAAGAGGCATGGTTTTATTTGGCTTGCACAACAATAGGCTAAGCAATAGGCAAGCCATGGTTGGTGGAGTGAGTCAGAAATGCCATCTGGAGCCCCAGGTTTTTCATCTTCCTGCTCTGCCATGCAGTTTCCATCCTCATGGCTACAAAACGGCTGCTTCAACTCCAGGTATCATGTCAGCAGGCATTGAAACTGAGGAAGGACAAAGGCAAAGAGGCTAAAGGGATCTCCAGAGAAACAAAACCAATAGGAGATATTACTATATAACTATATATATAAATATGAGCTGGTTCATGCAATTATGGAGGCTGAGAAGCCCCTGGTTTAAGTCCTAGTGCAAGTCTAAAGACCTAAAAACCAGGAGCTGTGAGCTCTAAGGGCAGAAAATGAGTACCCCAGCTCAAACAGAGAGAAAATGTGCCCTTCCTCTGGTTTTTGTTCTATTTGGGCTTCAACAGATTAGAAGATGCCAGCCCATGTTGGTAAGGGTGATCTTTTTTTTTTTTTGAGTTGGAGTCTCACTGTGTCGCCCAGACTGGAATGCAGTGGCTGCTCCCGGCCACCGCAGCCTCAACCTGCTGGGCTCCGGCGATCCTTCCGCCTCAGCCTTCTGAGTAGCCGGAATTACAGGCATGTGCTACCACGCCCGGCTGATTTTTTGATTTATTGTAGAGATGAGGTCTCGCTGCCCAGGTGGGTCTCGAACCTGCGGGCTCAGGCAATCCACTCACCTCAGCCTCCCAAAGGCGTGGGATGACAGGCTGAGCCACCGAGCCCGGCTAAGGGTGATCTTCTTAACTCAGTCTGTCAAATGCTATTCTCTTCCAGAAATGTCCTTGCAGACACACCCAGAAATGTTTTACCAGCTGTCTGGTCATCCTTTAGCCCAGTTAAATTGACACACAAAATTAACCATCATGCCTTTTCATTTTGTCACATCTGTCTCTCAGTCATTCAAAGACACTGTGACCAGCTGGCCAAAGAGGGCCCAGGGAACAAAACTGAAGGGTTGTAGGAGAAACTTTAGCTTTACATGGACAGATTTTTTTGACTGCAAAATAATCTATCCATGTAGTTTGAAAAAAAGTGCTTTGGACTGAACAATTTTATGTGTGACAACTGCCTTTGTCACAAGCAACAGCAGAGACTTGCAGATTAGAACATCTTTATGAAGAGCAAGAACATATTTTGTAGTCAGAGACCTTGGTTCAAATCCTGTCTCTGCCACTTTTTAACTAAGTCACTTCAGGTAAGCTATTCAACTTCCCTGAGACTGACTCTTTTGCTCTGTAAAAGGGAGATAATAATAACATCCTTTCCTGAGGGTGAATGAACTAATGTATGTATGTGGTTTAGCATGATGCTGGTCCGTAGGTGGACAGAGATGCTCTTTGACTCTGTCTCTCAGAAAGTCTGTACCTCTGTAGGGAGACCTTATACCCACAGCAGCCCAGGAGTGAGTCATCACCAACTCAGACTGACTTACCAGCCTTATATCCTCAGAGGACCTGACATCATCCAGCTACTGACCTTTGTTTATGTTGATGCCAAGTGGGATACGGGGTGTTGCTCCATGGGTTACTGAGTTCACCACAGAAAAGAATTTCAGAGTGAACCCAACATATAGTTTAAGAAAGAATTTATTAGAAAGAAAAGGGGCACGCTCAAGGAAAAGCATGGGTGCCTTAAGAGAAAGGGCAGTGCTTGCCTTTGATAAGAAGCTTTATATACTTTTGCAACAGTGATTAAGCAAAGCATAAGCTAAGAGCAGAGGGCTGCATGTATCTGGTCATAAGTCTTTATTACCATCTCTCAACCTTTTAAGATCACAAGGACCGTCTAAATAATGAAAATTACTCTCTATCTAGATTTGGGCCTTTCTGAGACCATCATGTCTGTGTTTTGGGCAATTCCCTGCTGTTGCTATGATTAACTGTACTGGTAGATCCACATTCCAACCTGCAAGGTGGTTGGGTCTGATATTCCTAGTTGGTTGGGTGAAGGTCATGTGCAGAAAAGAAAGAAGTCTGAACACTTACCCCATTCTAGATTATACCTGCCTATGAAAATCCGCCTAACAACTTCTAAACTGTGTTAACTATGCCTGCCTCAGCACCATGCCCCTCAGCAATGTCTTTCCTGCCCCTTGATGCCTGGGTATCTATTCCTTTGGAGCCCGTTTCAAGTTTCTCCTCCTTAAAGATGCTTCTGGTTACTGTTCCAGTGTATAGCATGCTCTATCTTGTCTAGATTCCTTCTGCACTGCTTGCTGGGACTCAGAGAGCAAAACATCTAGCATGGGTCGGGGCCCAGGGACTACTTGTGGGATGGGGGCAGAGCTCACCACGAGATGGCGCTACTGAACCATCACTGTCAATTGGGTGTTCTCTGTTTCCATTTTCTTACTTGAGAAATGTGTGATTTCCAGAGAGTCCCAGAAGAAATGGAAGTGTGACTTGTGTCCCCCAGTTAAAAAGGTGATTTAGCATACCTCTGATAGTCCCATCACGTCACCCACAGTTAAAAATTCCACTATCACACCCAGGGGAATTGAAAGGAGCCTGTCACATGCTTGCCACCACCTTCCATCCATGCAATACCCTGGGACTTGCTATAGACAGAGTATCCAAAGACGGCCTTGACCTTTTAAAGATTATTTTATATATTGGATTAGAGTAGAAAGCTCATTAGGGCAGGACCTGGGGTCCATGCTAACCCATTAGAAGCTCTATGGAGTCTTGTTGAGTGGTATTAATTTCTCCGGGACATGGAATCCACAGGTTCCTTGGAAAGCTGGAAATCCCAGCTTTGAAGCAACCCAGCTTCATTTCCATACCAGTAGAAAGGAAGCAATCAATCCTTTATGACCAAATGTCAGTTCTCTTCATTTTTTCCTAGAAGTGCTACTGACAGTGGCTGGAAAATTTTGTTGTGTTGTCTTTTTCTTGGCAGAGTCTGATCACTCACAACCCTTCCCCAGTGATGCAGGGGGCAGTGTTTGGAAGCCCAGTGTGTGAGTAATATAGTTTAAATAGAGAAAGTTGGGTGAGCTCATGTGTCCAGGCCTCAGCCCTGTTGTCCTCTCCCTCTATCTCCTGCAGTGCGATCCTTTAGTAGACTTAAGTGGACAAACCTTGAAGTCAAGATGCTCTTTGCAAAACACCACAATGCTATTGACATCTTTGACTTTAAATAATCACATTTTGTAATTGATTATATGCTAACTTGGATACACATTGCATTCTATTCTTATACAGGCAAGTGGAAATTAGTGCCAAGATTTAAAGAGAAATTAGTGGGAAACACTTGCTTTTTTTAACAGGTAAAATTTATTTGTTTAAATTTTTTTATTTTCAGGACTTATTTATTCTTCCATCCACTTATTCATACATATATATATCTAACAAAGGTGTTTAAAAATTAGTTTATATTGCATATATTACACATATATGGCTCAAAAGTTGGATGGTACAAAAGACTGTGTAGTAAAAAGTTGTTTCCACTCCCACCCTTGTCCCAACTACTTTGTTTCCTTCCAGGAATGGCAACCACTGTCGATAGTTTTCTATATTCCCTTTTAGAAACATTCTATATTATAAATGCATACCCATCCATTCATACATCCATCCATCCATTTATTCATCCAACCAGTCATCTGTCCATCCAGTCATCCATTCATGAATCCATCCATCCATCCATCCATCCATCCATCCATCCATCCATCCATTCATCCATCCATCCACCCATCCACCCACCCATCCACCCACCTATCCATTCATCCACCCACTTGTCCATCCATCCATTTAATTTTTTTTTCCAAAAATGGGGGAAAGGCAGCAAACATTTGGTTTTATTTGATAGACCAAATTTGTGTCAATAATCCACTAGACAAGAGGTTTGACATCACTCTCTTTGCTGTTTAGTTAGGTACCAAAGGCTGTAGCATTGAAATGTCAGAGATCTGCCAGGGAAGACTACATATTTTAAAAACAGTTAGGTGTGACTGTTCAGATTTTATTATAGTCCAACCCTATGGGCTTGTGCTTGATTCAGAGGGAGAAGAGACTTGCAATAAATAAGCAAGTGAGTCAGTGAGTGCCATAGAAAGGGTGATAAGAATCAGACATTCTTAGATCCATATCCCGTTTCTGTTCCCATTAAAACTATATGATGAGGTTATTTAACTTTTTGGAGCCTCAGCTTTTCTGTCTGCAAAATGGGGATAATTATATGCCCATTAACGGCTAGCACAATACTGAGATATAGTCAGTGCCCATATTGTGATAACATCTGTTAACATTATTAAGCACAAACAATTCCCTGGTTTTCTGCAAGTAACTGTGGTCTTTACGTTGATGATTCAAGTTTAATAGAGTCAAGGGTTGGTGGCGAAAAGGCAGGGA
The DNA here is from genome assembly GCF_000164805.1 of Carlito syrichta. Taxonomy (NCBI): domain Eukaryota; kingdom Metazoa; phylum Chordata; class Mammalia; order Primates; family Tarsiidae; genus Carlito; species Carlito syrichta. The sequence continues at coordinate 54,696 of NW_007254768.1, read as the reverse complement.
AGAGATGGAGAGTATAGAATAAAGAGATGGCAAAGGACATCTTTCAGCTGGAGTAGGATGGGTGCTGCCCTACAAAGCTACTAGAGAAACAGGGATCTCAGGTCTCATTGTGGCAAGAACCTGTCTTTCCTGAAAGGGATCCTGGGAGAACTCTCTCCCACTGTCTCTGGGCAGAAGATCCATACTTATGACCTGAATTATGGTTTCCTTGCTTTTGGCCTCATCCTCCATCTTCCACTGAGTCTTTATAAAATGCTGACTTAAAGAAGCCAGGCTCGGTGACTCAGCCTGTAATCCTGCGCCTTTGGGAGGCTGAGGTGAGTGGATTGCCTGAGCCCGCGGATTCGAGACCCGCCTGGGCAGCGAGACCTCATCTCTACAATAAATAAAAAAATCAGCCGGGTGTGGTAGTGCATGCCTGTAATTCTGGCTACTTGGAAGGCTGAGGCGGAAGGATCCCCAGAGCCCAGCAAGTGAGGCTGCGGTGGCCGGGAGCGGCCACTGCACTCCAGTCTGGGCGACTGAGTGAGACGCCAACTCATAAAAAAAAAAATGCTGACTTAAAACTCCCCATCACCTTCAGGAGAAAGTTAAATTCCTTGCCACATAAGGGCTTTACCTAGGAACCTTTTCTAATTCCTCCCATCTCAATCTTGTCCACTTTTCTGCAGGCATCTAACTCTCATGATTTAGTTACCCTGGTATGTACACTGCCCTTTTCCTGGAAGCCTCTTCCCTTTCTTTGTCCTCTTCAGGAAGTTTTCCATGACTCCTCAAGAAGAGGACTTGGTCTCAGTTGACTTGGTCTCTCTATCATCAAGCTCAATGCTTGGTTCACAACGGACTTTTTCGTGCATCTCATTCCAGGGAGCAACTCACCGGGGACAGGAGGGATCAGAGGGAGAGAGTTGGAGTTTGGAGTTTTATAAATCTGTGGGAATGGGAGCTGAGCCAGCAGCATTCACCTGTGTGGCTATCATTGTGATATTTTGATTCTTCAGGGTGGTGAGGTTGGTGGGGGAGGAAAGAAAACACCAAAAACCCAATTCCTCTGTCAGGGTTTTTCTGTCCCAGTTCATAGAGAAAATACCCATCATATTTAACTTAGTTTTTTTTTTTTTTAACTTTTTTTTGTTCTTTTTTTCTTTTCTGGGATTTTAAAGGAAATGAAAAAACAGAAAGGAGTTGTAGGAGTCCCTTTGCTTTCCTCTTTCTGTTTTGTTTTTAGACGACTGTATCAAGTTTATTGTAGTATAAACTGAAGCTTCATCAAACTATAATTGATACACAGTGAATTTTTTAATGATATGTAAATATTTTTAAATATTTAAAACTTTTGAAATAATTTTGAATGTATAAAAAAAATTACAAAGAGCTGGGCTCGGTGGCTCAGCCTGTAATCCTGTGCCTTTAGGAGGCTGAGGTGAGTGGATTGCCTGAGCCTGCAGATTCGAGACCCGCCTGGGCAGCGAGACTTCATCTCTACAATAAATCAAAAAATCAGCCGGGCATGGTAGCGCATGCCTGTAATTCCGGCTACTCGGAAGGCTGAGGCGGAAGGATCGCTGGAGCCCAGCAGGTCAAGGCTGCGGTGGCTGGGAGCGGCCACTGCACTCCAGTCTGGGCGACTGGAGTGAGACTTCAACGCAAAAAAAAAAAATTACAATGATAGTATAAAGCATTCCCCTACACCCCTCCCTACCTTCGGTCCCCTCTGGTGTTGTCATCTTGCATCACTGTGGTTTGCTTGTCACAGCATTGGACACTATTAACTGAATTCCAGATTTCATTTGGATATTACTAGTTTTTCTACCAATGCCCTATTTCCGTCCAGGATTCTATTCAAAGTCGCATGTTGCGCTTATTCTCATGTCTCTGTAGTTTCTTCTGGTTCATGCAACTTTTTCTCTGTCTTTCCTACTTTTTTAATGATCTTGGTAGTTTTGAGGAGTACTGGTGAGGGCTTCTGCAGAGTTGGACCTGATGATTATAACCTAGATTTGACCACCTGCCCATCACAGTGTCCATAAAAGCCTCTCTGGAAATTGATCAATGGCATGAACACTGCCATCTTTGGGACAAGCGAGAGACCCATCACCTCATGGATTCAGGTGCTATCTCTGATAGTGGTTTTGTCTGTGGGCTGACCACAAAGGTGGAAGAGACTTTGGCCAAGGTCAAGTGTGAAGAATCTGGGATAAAAAATTCCAGAATTACTTCCCGGCCATGGGAGGCTGAGTTCCAAATCCCAGCCTGTATGCAGCCTGTTTCACCAAATAATGAGGCACCGGGTGCTTTTTAAAGCTGCTGACCTTTGGAGCAAATTATCCAAGGAAATCTGATTAGCTAGTTCACTGGGTTCCTGTAAAATGGATCTTGGTGTATTTCTGCAGCAGAAATGTCAGTATAATTGGAGTTCCTGGAGCTCAAAGAGCGTCTTTCTCATTGTTTCTATCCTTGGGACAAAAACAAAACAAACAAACAAACAAAAACCCCACACAAACAAAACCCAAACCCCTAAAGAATTATTCTTTGACTTATATTCTTTGCCTTTGTATATGGTTCAGAAGCTGCTTCTAACTGTGTTCATGACTTTATTAATCAGGGGAGCAGCCTGAACATCATTTAAACAAACAAGCCAAAAGAAAAAAAAAAATCCATCCCCAAACAGATGATGTGAGCTTAATAGAGATGGCCCAGCCAAAGACCTTAAATAAATAAACTGACTTTAATTTGAGGGAAAGAACTTGGGGTGGTAATTACTTGAGGCTGTGTGCCATGCGATGTAACCAAATTCGAAACTCGCTAATTTCCTTATTTTAATGGAAGTCTGCACCCCATTCATTATGCTGACATATGACTAGCCATTAGTAACAGCCCATTTCCAAAGCTATGGCGCATAAAGGGTGCCTGGAAATGAGCGAGGGCCAGGCCTGGTGGAAGCTGACAAAGCTCAGAAGGGAACTGGTGGGTGGGGTTATTTGTGGAAAGGGCAGGAAGCACAACCAGGAGAACTACCAGTGCGAATGGAGGCCGCAAACCATTGAGTCCAGATACAGGCCTTGGATCCCGAGAGACCTGGGTTCAAATTCTGGATCTGCCATAGACTGGCTGTGTGACTTTGGGCAAGTTACAGCCAACTGAGGTTCAACTTGCTCATCTGTGAAATGGGGGTAATAATAGTTTCTACCCTGAGATGATCTGATGTGGTAAGTCCTTACAGAGCTCTAGCAGAGAACTTGGGAAATAGTAAGCACTTAATAAATAGTAGCTATGATAACGATAATGATTGCTATTATTAGGTAATCGTATTTTGGGGCTGGGAGATTTTGCTGATGAAGAAAGGAAGGCTGACAGGGGTGAAGTAAGTTGTCCAAGTGTGCCCTAAACTTGGGCTCAGATTTCTGATTCTCAACCTGATGCTTTTAAAACATATTTTTTATTATTTTACTTCTTGAATAGATCATCCATTCACATAGTTGAAAATTAAAAAATCAGAGTATGCTACAATATCCAGTGAAAATTCTACCACCTGCCTCTGACATTCCCTTACACAAGCAGCCATTGTTATTCACTTTTCTATCTTTGTAGAATGTCGGGGATGGATAAACAAATACAAACGTATATACATGTCTTTTTTACTACACAGAGGGTTCTGTATATTGCCTTTCTAAACTTATGATGCAACCAGGTAGGGTGGCTCACACTGGTAATCCCAGCACTTTGGGAAGCCAAGGTGGGAGGATTGCATGAGCCCAGGAGTTCGAGACCAGCCTGGGCAACATAGAGAAACTTAATCTCTACAAAAAAAATTAAAAAAAAAAAATAGTCCCAGCTACTCAGGAGGCTGAGGCAGAAGGATGGCCTGAGCCCAGGAGGTTGAGGCTGTAGTGAGGTGTGATCATGCCACTGCAATCCAGCCTGGGTGACAGAGTAAGACTCTGACTCAAACAAAAACAAACAAAACTTACAATGTATCTTTTCATATCAGGATATAATGAGTTCTTTCATTCTTATTTATAGTTATATGTTTTTTATTGTGAGGATATGCCATGATTATTTATTTCCCTCTTGATGAACTTTTGGGATATTTCCAACCTTTTGCAATTACAAGCCTCAATGCAATGAATAACATTACATGTATGTCATTGTGCACAGGTGTGTGTATCTATGGGATAAATTCTCAAAAGAATTACTGCATTAAAGGCCGAGTTCCTTTATAATTCTGATCGTGCTCAATTCTGGGAACACAGGGATGGTGCTTTAGTAGTGAGCTTAAGCTGCCAGCTGGTTAAGAGAGATTTGACTCAGGTTGCTAGTTTTTTTTTTTGAGTTGGAGTCTCACTCGGTCGCCCAGACTGGAGGGCAGTGGCCGCTCCTGGCCACCGCAGCCTCGACC
>NW_007254768.1:44182-50185 GCF_000164805.1 Carlito syrichta | reverse complement strand
CTCGAACCCACGGGCTCAGGCAATCCACTCACCTCAGCCTCCCAAAGGCGCGGGATTACAGGCTGAGCCACTGAGCCTGGCTAGGTTGCCAGTTTTAAAAAGTCTGAATGACATGCCGCTTTAAAGGACATGGTAAGGTGAGCACTTGGAGATAATGTTGTCATTGGTAAGATAGAAAGGAGACAGGGAAGGTGGACTGAATTGGGAAGAAAGCATGGAATTTCAAGTAAGATGGCCCTGGGTTTGAATCTTGATTCTGCTACTCATGACTGTGTGGCCTTGGGCAGATTGCTTTACCTCTCTGAGCTCAGTATCCTCACCTACTTCCCTTACAAGCTGCTGGAAGGATTAATGAACATATAAACAGCAATTAGTACAATGCCTGGTACATAGTGGGTACTCAGACTACAAGTGAGGCTTTCGGGCAAGTAACTGAGACCATAATGGCTCGTGACTAGCTGGCATGATAGATATGATACGATATATGACATATCAGTGGGAACAGCTCATATTTATTGAGTGTTTACTATGTGGCAGGCACTGTGCTTACTGCTTCCTGTGAGACATCCCACCTGTCTCTCACAACAACTCTGTGAAGCACTCTTGTTCTCCTCATTTTACAGATGGAGATATTGAGGCAGGGAAGTCAAGTACTTTGTTCAGTGAAGCTCAGTGAGTAAAGGAGAGAGTTGATGTTTGAACTGAAGTCACTTGTCTCCGAAGCCTCCTTGGATTCCTACCTCCTATTTTCTTGATCTTGGCTGTCCTGAGATAACGACCCCGTGAGAGGAACAGTTCACCCCAAACCCCAGGGCAGTCTGCTCCCTTCTGATCTCAGTGTGACCCACTCAGCGTCCTCATCTTCTATGCAGATACCATTCTGTTCATAAAGGTTCAAGGGCGCTACGTGTTCTCCTTCCTGCTCAGCGTTTCCTAAAATGGTCTATGCTGTGTGACAAATCTGAAATCAGATGGGGATTTTTATCCTTCCATGAAGAGCAGGTGCACTGCCCAAACAACTTAACTCTATTAAAGATGACCAGGATCTGCCTTTTAGTTGTGATCACAACCCCTAGAATCTTGGAGAAATTTAATTAAGAATCCACTAAAAAGTAAGCTCTTTGAGGAGAGCCATTTTTGTTGTTGTTTGCTATTGTCATGTCAGTGATGAGAAAAAAATGCCTGGTAGCATAGGAGACATGCATGGAGTGATGGAGAAATGCACGGATGCAGGAGAAAGAGACCATTTGCCACAGAATCCTAGGAGATTTTGTTGTCCTTGTAGAAACCAGGCAGTATCCCAGCCAAACACGTTATCAGTTACATCCACATGAGTTAGGGGAGAAAGGAATTATTTTTCAGGTAGGGCATTTTGATTGGAGTGGGTCTCTGATTCAGAGTGAGGTGAAAACTTTTCATCTCATGAGCTTTTGGCATTTGATGATCCTTGGCATTTATTTGTGAACGTGGAAGAACTTGAAATTTACTTAGACATCTTGAAATGCGGATGCCAAACCTCAAAATTCCTAAACTTATTTACCAGCTAGGGAAGTATATTCCCAACTATAATTTTATTTACAAAGGGTTGTAATCTGGTGTGAAGTCTGAAGGCATGTTTGTTTAATGAGTTACTCAATTAGCCAACAAGAAAAGAACAAAGGAAAGTCATTATGCAGATGTATGCCCATTCAAAGCCCATCTGCCTTCAGATGTCTTTGCAGTGAATGGGAGAGGGACTCAAGCCTGCAAGTTTCTGGCCCTGCTGTGTTTACTGCTAATTCTCTTCTAATATTAGACCACAAATGATTAATAACATTGCATTTCAACACTCTTAGATTTTTCAGTTTTTTTCAATATAAAAGCATGTAATTATAGTTTATTTTAAAATCCAAGAGAGGAAATCAACCATGAATTACACTCTAACTCATCCATAACCCCCTGAATATATTCATTTTTTTTTCAATAGGAGATTGAAGTTTATTTAGTAACATACACAAGTCATGTCTGACAATTGAGAAAATGCTATTTCCATAAAACATCACACATTAAAAATATGTAGTATTTGTATTTTATTTATTTATTTTTTATTTTTATTTTTGGTTGGAGTCTCACTCTGTAGCCCAGGGTGGAGTGCAGTGGTATGTTCATGGCCACCGCAGTCTCGACCTGCTGGGCTCAGGTGATTCTTCCGCTTCAGCCTTCCAGGTAGCTGGAACTACAAGCACGTGCCACCACACCCAGCTCATTTTTTTTATTGTAGAAATGAGGTCTCACCAAGTTGCTTAGATTGGTCTTGAACCTGTGAGCTCAGGCAATCCTCTCACCTCAGCCTCCCAAAGTGCTGAGATTATAGGCATGAGCCATTGTGTCCGGCCTGTATTTGTCTTTTAATACAGTAAGGTCCCAGGATTCAAACAAGAACATTTGATTCCAGAGTTCTCATTATGTAGTCATGTACTCTGCTACAAAGAAGTATGGTGGAAATAAACTTTGGTAGTATATCTCTGAAGTTTCAAATATTAATGAATTCCTTATGCAAGGTTTTGCATCTGTAGAGAAAGATCAATTCCTTCAGCACATGAGCCAATTTCAACAATGTGAGAATCTTCACGTTTCCTCTTCAACATCAAATCTCTGGGTATCTGGTGATTCAGAGTTATCCACAGTTTCATCGTTCAGTCTCTCTGTTCCCTCTGCTGTAGACTGTTGACGTTCTGCTGCTTCTGCCAACTCTTTAGTCTCCTTTTTCAGGCGGGCAATTTCGTTGTCCTTTTGTTCAACTTCTTTATAAAGTTTCTTGTTTTATAGATAGCCTGCCTCTGTTTTTTTCTGCTAATTCTTTCCTTTTAATTTATAAGACCAAATGCGTCTTGGGTGACTCCCCTAATATTTTTACTTTCACTATATTCTGAGACAATAATAACAACTCGAGAGCTGCAAGTCCTAGATGTTAGCTGGTCATTCCAATGTTTCCTCTTAGATCAGCCTTTGACCAACTAGTTTCTCTTCCAACAAGTGATCCTACTGCAGAAGACTGACTCATCTTCAGAGTTTTCGGAACAGGCTGTCCTTTACATTCTCTTTGATCCCTGCTCATTTTTGCTTCCTGCTGGAGTTCCTTATACAGCTGGTGAAACCCAAAAGATGGGTGGAGACACTCCATCCTCAAAGCAAACCCAGATGGCAGTGGCAGTGGAACCTTGCATGAGACCACAGCCAACCTACATGGGTCCCACTATCGCTGGAGTGGCTGGCGCATGTTGCAGTGGGGCCTTACTGCCCTCGAATATATGTATTTGAGTGCTTTTTGTATACAAAATTATACACACTTATAATCTGAGTGCACATACAATTGTGAGAATTGCATTTCCCATCGATAGCATATTACAATTATTTTGTATATTCTGTACATACACCGAAAAGAAGATAGAATAGTATAATGAATGCTAACATACTCATCACTTAGAATTAACACTAAAATTTCTCATATTTCTTTTGTCTCTGCGTTTTTTCCTGAAGTGGTTTAAAATCGATTACGGACATCATGACATTAAATCCTAAACCAGTGGCTCTCAGCTGAATGTGATTTTGACACTCCTCCCCACCAAGAGAACTTTTGGCAATGTCTGGAGATGTTTTTGACTGTCACAGGGAACTGTGTTACTGGCATCTAGGCGGCAAAGACCAGGGACGCTACAAAATATCTGACAATGCACAGGCTAGACCCCTTCATAACAAAGAATTACCCAGTTTTGAATATTATAATAGTAGTGCTGAGGTTGAAAAACTTTACCCTAACTTATTAAGAATGCATTTTTGACAATGTAAAATTCCATATAACCACATAGCATCATCACTTCTAACACAGTGAAAAATAATCCCTTAAAATCATCTAACCAGTCCATCTTTCTCCAGAATTCCCCTAAAATGTTTTTTTACAGCTGGTTTCACAAACATGTTCTCATTTTATTAGCAGTCTTTATAAAATCTCATTATAAAAGACTACAAAATTGTCTGTTGAGTGGATTCACCAAAGTTTATTCAAAAGATCCATTACTTTTGCTTCCAGGTTTCAGACAAATTATATTTTTGCAAATAATGACAGTTTACTTCTTCTTTTCCAACTTTATGCCTTTTTTCCCCCCACTTGTCTTATGTTCTGGCTAGGAACTTCAGTAAATATCGAACATAGCTTATGAGAGTGGGCATCCTTTCCTTTTTCCTGATTTTTGGGGAAAAAGAGTTAATGTTCTATCATTAATTATATTAACCATAGGTTTTTTTTTTAATAGCTGAACTTTGCCATATTGAAGATGGTCCCATCTATTCCTAGTTTACTGAGTGTTTTTATAATGAAGGACAGGTGATTTGATATGCTTTTTCTGCACATTTTAAGATGATCAAATTGTTTTTACTCTTTTATTCTATTAGTATGATGAATTACATTGATTGATTTTCATGTTAAATCAACCATATTTTCTTGGAATAAACCTATTTGGTCATGATGTAGTATCTTTTTTATATATTGCTGGATTTCATTTGCTAATATTTTGATTAGAATTTTTATGTCTATGTTCATGAGAGATTGGACGGTTACTTATTTATTTATTTTTGAGTTGGAGTCTCCCTCTGTCACTCAAGCTGGAGTGCAGTGGCATGCTCACGGCCACCCCAGTGTCCACCTGCTGGGCTCAGGCGATACTTCTGTCTCAGTCTTCCAAGTAGCCAGAACTGCAGACGCGTGCTGCCACGCCTGGCTAATTTTTTGATTTTTTGTAGAGATGTGTCCTCACCAAGATGCCCAGGCTCTTCTCGAACTTGTAGTTCCAGCAATCCCCTCACCTCGGTCTTCCAAAGTGCTGGGATTACAAGGCTTGAGCCATGGCACCTAGCTTATTTTTTTTTTTTACTTGTCATATCTTTGTCAGATTTTGGTATCAGTGTCATGCTGGCCTTAAAGATTAAGTTGAGAAGTGATATCTCCTCCTCTATATTCTGAATTTGTGCACAATTGATATTATTTCTCTGTAAAATATTTTGTAGAATTCAATAGTGAATTATATCTGCCTAAAGTTTTTTTCATAGGAAGGTTTTACAAATTTAATGTCTTTAAAAGATATGGGGTTATTTGCTTTCTGTTTTCAGTGTTAGTAATTTGTGATTTATTTGACTAAAGAAGTGGTTGAATTATTGGCATAATGTTTTAATTTTTTTTTTTTTTTTTGAGTTGGAGTTTTACTCTGTCGCCCAGACTGGAGTGCAATGCCGCTCCCAGCCACCGCAGCCTCAACCTGCTGGGCTCCGGCGATCCTTCTGCCTCAGCCTTCCAAGTAGCTGGAACTACAGGCATGCGCTACCACGCCCGGCTAATTTTTGATTTATTGTAGAGATGAGGTCTGGCCACGTTGCCCAGGTGGATCTCAAACCCGTGGGCTCAGGCAATCCACTCACCTCAGCCTTCCAAAGGCCGGGTGGATGTGTGGATTTCAAAGAAGCTCTCCAAGTACCTGATGTTATCTCTACCCGCCTTTGTACCCCAGAATTGCCTGGGAGTGGGCCTGCGTCTGCTTGTATCTTTGGTTCTTGGTCCCCACCCATTTCTACCCTATAGTCTATCTAATTATGCTCAGTCTCTGCCATTGCTTGTGTGCTCCAGAATGTTCTTTTCCCATCTTGCCCTCCTGTCTCATCCCAGTGCATCCTGCTCATCTCTAGAATCTACTGTAGCATTCTACACTCCCTCTCTCTTTTTTTAAGTTGGGCTATCGCCCTGTCACCCATGATCATGGTTCACTGCTGAGTCGACCTCCTGGGCTCAGGCAATCCTCCCGACCTGAGTAGCCTACAACCTCTCTCTACTCTCTCTAGTGCCACTGGACAGTCACTCTCTCAGTTATTGGGACCCAACTTGATTGCCTCCTGAGTAGCTGAGACTACAGGTGTGTGTCACCACTCCCAGCTCATTTTAAAATTTTTTCTTTGAAGAGACAGGGTCTTGCTATG
>NW_007254768.1:30407-44162 GCF_000164805.1 Carlito syrichta | reverse complement strand
GGTCTCGAACCCGTGGGCTCAGGCAGTCCACTCACTTCAGCCTCCCAAAGGCGCGGGATTACAGGCTGAGTCACCGAGCCAGGCTAGTCTTGGCTTGACTCTTACATTTAGGTGTTTGAGCCAGGCTCAGGCAATCCACTCAACCTCAGCCTCCCAAAGGTGCGGGATTACAGGCTGAGCCACCAAGCCCGGCTTAATATTTTTTTATGATCTCTTTTAACATTTGTAGTCTCTGTAGTAATGATCTGCTTTTATTCTTGATGCTGGTGATTTGTGCTTTCCTTCTTTTTTCTTGACCAATGTTGTTAAGACTTTATACTGCCACCTTATTTTTAGTATTTCCTTTCCTTTACTTACTTTAGATTTACCTTCTTTTTCTACCTTTTTAAGATGAAAGATTAGATAAACAATTTTATGCCTTTCTTTTCCAATGTAAGTATTTAAATTCATAAATTTTCCCCAAGCACTGGTTTAGCTTTATTCCACAAATTTTGATGTTATATTTTCATTATTATTCAGTTCAAAATATTTTAAATTTTCCTTTGCAATTTTTTCTTTGATCTGTGGGTTATTTAGGAAAGTGCTATTTCTCAATTTTTGAGGGATTTTTCTAAAACATATTACTGTTAATGATTTTATTCTATCGTGTTACTTTGTATGATTTTATTCTTTGATATTCATTAAAACTTTTGTATGACCTAGAATATGATTTATTTTGCTGAATGTTCCATGTAGACTTTAAAAAGATGTGTGTACTGCAGTTGTTGAACATAGTATTTTATAACGCTATGTCAATTTAGTTCACAGAGTTGTTAAAATAGTCTTTGTCTTTATTAAATCTTTGGTCTGCTTGTTCTATCAATTACAGGTTGAACATCTCTAATCTGAGAATCTGAATTCTGAAATGCTCCAAAGTTCAAAATTTTTTGAGCACCAACATGATGCACAAAGGTCATACTCAAAGGAAATGTTCATTGGAGCATTTTGGATTCTGGATTTTCAGATTAGGAATGCACAACCGCTAAGTATAATGCAAATATTCCCAAATCCCCAAAATCCATAATCCTGAACACTTCTGCTCCTAAGCATTTCAGATAAGAGATGTTCAATCTCTACTAAGACAATATACATTCTCCAACTATGATTATGAGTTTGTTTATTTCTCCCTTCAGTTCTGTCAATCTTTTCTTCATGCATTTTGGAGCTCTTTTGTTAGGTGCATATATATTTATGATTGTTTTGTCTTCTTGGTGAATCAATCCTTTTATCATTTTAAGATGTTCTTCTTAATCTCCAGAAATACTCTTTGTCATAAAGGCTATTTTGCCTGATATTAGCATATCATATTTCTTATTTTTAGTGTTTTCATGGTATATCTTTTTCTATCCTTTTAATTTCTACCCATCTATATCTTTATAATAAAATTGCATTTCTTGAAAACATCATATAGTTGGGGCTTGCTTTTAGTGTCCAATATAGCAAATTCTGGCTTTTTATTAGAGTGGTTAGTCCATTAACATTTAATGTAATTATTGATAAGGTTAGAATTATCTCTCCTATTTTTGTCTTCATTTTATATTTATTTTATTCATCTTTTTTTTCTTCTTTTGATAAAATTATATTTTATATCCTGTGTGGATAGTTAGATTATACCTCTTTTTGCAATTTTAAGTGGTTACTGTGGAGATTACAATGCACATGTTCACAGTATGCCTTTAAATAATATTTAAAGTATTGTACAGAATAAAAACCACACTACAGTATGATTCCACCTATGTTCAGTCTTGCCTTTTGTGCTCTTATCTTCTATTTTACAGTGACATATATTATAAATCCTATCAAACATTGTTATTATTTCTGATCTACAAAGTCAATAGTCATTCCAGGAAATTTGAGAAAATATAGATATAAAAATAAGAGTCCAGAAATGGGCTTTTCTATTTATACAAATATTTATCCTTTCTGGTGTTTTTTATTTTTTTTCTGCAGATCTGGTGTTCCATCTGGTATAATTCTTTTTCAGCCTGAATAATTTCTTTCAGTAAGTATGTCAGTTTTTGTCTTTCTGAGGAGACTTTTATTTCTTCTTGTTAAAGATATTTTTGCTAGATATGGAATCTCTGCTTCATTTTTTTCTTTTGGTGCTTTAAATAAATCATATAATTATTTTCTGGCTTCTTTAGTCTAGCTTTTGATGGAAAGTCAGCCATCATTCATTTTTCTCTCCAAATTTTGCTCTTATTGCTTTTTAGATTTGCTGTTTATTTTTTCATGATTTTTACTGTTATGTGTCTAGATATAGATATCTTTATATAATATTTTTCTTGCTTGGGGTTCACTGAAATTCTTGAATCTACAGGTTTATGTCTTTCATTCATTTTAGAATGTTCTTAGCTGCTTATTATTACTTCAAATATATCACCTTCTCAATTTTTCCTCTTACCCTTCTGCAACTTCTATTTCAATACTTGATATAAAGTAATACTCATTTATATTCTTCCACAGATATAGCATATTCTGTTCAAAAAAATTTTTTTTCCTTTTTTTTTTTTGTGTGTTTTAGTTTGGATATTCTCTATCGACCTTTCTTGTAATTCCTGATGCTTTCCTCTGTTTTTTCCCAGTTTGTTATTATGCTCATCTAATGAGTTATTCATTTATAATATTCCATTTTTCATTTCTAATTATTTCATCTGATTTCCTTCTAACATTTCTTTATGAATACGTCTCTGAAATTTTGCGTCTCTCTCTCTCTCTCTTTCTCCCTCTCTCTTTTTAGAGGCAGTGTTTTGCTCTGTGCCCAGGCTGGACTACAGTGTGATTATAACTATAACCTTAATATCCTGGGCTCAAGTAATCCTTTTGCCTAAGGCTCCCAAGTAATAAAAACTACAGATGTACACCTCCACACTCTGATAATATTTTTAATTTTTTGTGAAAATGGGGTTTTGGGATGTTGTCCAGGCTGTTCTTGAACTCTTGACCTCAAGCAATCCTCCTGCCTCAGCCTCCCAAAGTGCTGTGATTACAGGCATAAGCCACTGAGTCTGGCTAAAATTTCTCATCATTTTATGCATGTTCTATATATTTTCCATTGGATTTTTTTTTAGCATTTTATTATAGTTATTTTAAAGTCCCTATGTAATAATTTTAACATCTAGATTATTTCTGAGTTTGTTTCTGTTGGTTGTTTCCTCATTTAACCATGGACCCCATTTTTTTTGTCTTTTAAAAAAATTATATCTTTTAATATTTGATTTTATGCTGAAATTTTTGTATAAAAGAGCAGTAGGGACTAAAGTAAAAACTATTTACCTTAAAAAATAGTGCTTTTTCTTGTTAATGTAGGAGCATGGTCTATTCCATGTGTAGTTCAGTCTGGACTTTGTTGCAGCTTTAATTTTATTCAATTTACCACTGGCTTCAAACATTTTTTTGTAATCAGAGTTTTCACTGCAGCAGGTCCTGGGATCTGAGATTTCAGAAAACTGCCTGTGATTCAAAGCTGAGCTGCAACTTTTTGGGACCTTTAGGGATTCCCATGTTGTACAACTTGGGTACCTGCCTTTTGGGTCATTTTAGAGTGCTCTTGCTCTCCAGTCACAGTCCTTTTGCTTTCTGAACATTGTGAAATCTTGGGTATTCTGATGGGGACATTTCTACCCCCTGTGAAGTCCAGAATGCTTTGAAGGGGGTTCTCTTAGTTCTCCTTCCCTTCCTCCAGGCTTTGGTAGGTGAAATAGTGTAGTGTAGTGCTTTGGGACATCTCTTCTGCCCTGTCTGTCAAGAGTACTTCCCGTGGGTTTATCTCAATTCTTCTACCCTGCCTAAGTCTCTGCCCACATTTCAGAAGACAGCTTCCTTGCACTTTGTAGAGGTCCCATAATCACTGGGGGGAACTCTCTCCCTTCTCTTTCTCTGATCCCTAATTTTGGTCTATTATCTCTAAGTGTTGGTGAAGACCAGTGGGAAAATGTTGGAAGATGGATGAAGACTGTTCTGTGACTGGGACTACTGGGGATTTGAATCTCTCATGCCAGCCTACAAAGGCCATTACCAGTTTGGTAGACGTTTGACTGTTTTCTTCTGACCTTATCTTTCTCCGTTCTTCCCCATGTAGCTCTCCCAGGAATAAGGTCAGTGGTAAATCTCTTCTCTCCTCTAAAATGACCCTCACTTTCTGGAGTTTCTCTGTGACCTTAGCTTACTGAAGGGTTTACAAAACATAATGAATTTGTAGCTCATCTAATTTGTTTTGATTATTTGTGTGAGATTGGCATTTTCTGGTGACTTTTTACTTCTGAATTGAAAGTAGTATGCTACCAATTATGCTTTTGTTCATAAAATATTTAAAACATTTTTACACCAATTTTGTTAACATGAATTCTAGAAGGTAGATAATGGGTCAAAGTATCTAAAGATTTTTATGTTTTTTAATAAAATATGGTCATATTACTTTCCAAAAAGGAAGATATACCTATTTTCAGTGAACAAGAATAACCATTTTGCTTCATAAGCTTTGAATATTATAATTAACTTTTCTTTGCTAATTTATTAGAAAAATATTATTATGGATTACACATCCTTAATTTTAAGTATTGCACAGGATCAAAATATTATGTCTTTTTTTAAAGCAGGGTTGACTTTTCATGGAGAATAAGTGAGTTCAGCAGACATCAAAATTGGCAGATAATAATGGCTACTATTTATTGAGTTCTTATTATGAAAAAAAGAGTGATGTTTTATTCTCACAGTTACCTGTGAGGAATTTGTCTTTTCATTCCTCTGGAAAGGTAAATCTTCCTCCCAGAGAAGGAAACAAAGGCTCAGAGATAGTGAGACAGGATTAAATCCAGGCTAGTCTGAGTTCCAAACCTTAGTCAGTCACATTACTTTGATATGATTTTAATAATTATATCTAAACTCAACCAATATTGTTATCTGTATCAGTCAGCTATTACTATAATAATGCTGCATAACAAACAACCCCTAAACTCAGTCTTAAAGTGATAGTCATGTATTCTCGTTGAGCTGCAGTTCAGCTGTAGCAGTTTTGCTTCAAATTTCTCTCTTAATCATTTACTGGAGAAAACCACATCAAATACCTCTTATTTTCCAAGCAGTCCTTCTGGGATCTGGGGAAATAGCAGTGGACAAAATAGATGTATATTCTGCCTGTATAGAGCTTACCTTCTTGAGGGAAGAGAGATGCAATAAACACATGAGAATAACATGCTGTATGTGAGATGCTGATAGTTTCTAATGAGAGCCACTGAGCAGGGTAAGGGGACAGGCTGGATTGTTGGGTGGAGATGGGGGATCCTGATGCAATGTGTTTTCTCTTATCATCCCACTTCCCAGCATGCTGCCAAACTCTGGCATCTCTGTTCTTTTTTACAGTGCAGAGCTGTTTCACTACTTCTTTGTTTCACTGTCTCCTTCTAAACTGTGCCCTGGGGGGGTTCACATTTCATAACCAAAGCTGCCTATCAAAGTATTTTTTCTAGAGAAAATATATTTAGTCTGGAGAGAAATAATGTCTCTCCCTTAGGGACAGAAGCAGCTGCAGTCAGTAATAGTTTTAAGTCACAATTTTTTCTCCCTCTGTCACTTATGATTGCAATCTCTTCTTTATTTAAAAATTAGGGGATCAGAGTTGGAGATATGCAGGGAACTTAATAAGTAAAGGAAACATATTTTGGGAGTATCTACTATGTGCTTGACCTGGTGTAAGCAGATGGCTCCCAGTCATCATTGAACACATATTATTATCCCCATTTTCCTAATGCCAAAACTGAGCCTTGTGCAGGCAAGACAGTTCTCTCCTGGACACATAACCAGCAGTTGCAGATATAAGATTTGATTCATGTGTCCTGCTACCCGCCCCCCCAACCTCCGCTCCCCTTGCTGTTTCTTTGACCTGGGTGTGAGAGATGCTTATTTTCTAAACTTTGTGGCTAGACTTGGGATGCTGGCTTTGTGATCCTGGGTCCCTCTCCTCCCTCACTGATCGTCTGGGTGGTGTGGACTAACTGCTTCCTCCAGTAATGGGAGCAGGCAGTCAGATCTGGGGGGAAATGAAAGAGTTCCCAGGGCACCAGGCAAATGAATGAATTCTGCTAATCTTGTTTGGTTCCTTATGGGATCATCTATCATGATTTAACGACCTGAAGCCCAGGGTAGCTACAAGCATGTTTCCTGCCCAAAGCCACAGAGACAGTGTAATTCATGGCTGGGAAACCGATTTGTTTTTCTGTTGTTATTACCTGTATCATGCTCATTATACTATATTATATACCGTATTATCATATAGATTAGTCCTTTGTCTGTCCCACTGTCATCTGCTTTTGTAACTTTGATGCTTTCCTCATCCTTTTGTAATGCACTGAGGTGAACAAATACCCTGGCTGTCATGTGGGCAGGTATTTGTTGAGGGCCCACTGTGTATGTAGCAAACAGGATACAGAAAAGCTTTGGTTTTGCTCTTGTTCTCAGGAAATGTTTCCTTCTTTTGTTTTAATGCAATATCTGAAACATACGGAAGAATATGTAATAAACGTAAGTTATAAAACATATCAAGATAATGAAGACCCGTGAAATCATTGCTGTCTTAGTCTATTTGTGTTGCTATAAAGGAATACCCGAGGCTGGGCAATTTGTAAAGAAAAAGGTTTATCTGGTTCACGATTTGGTACAAGAAGCAGAGTGCCAGCATCTGATTCAGGTGAGGGCTTCAAGTTACTTCTGCTCATGGTGGAAGGAGAAGGGGAGCCCGCTGTGCAGGTCATATGGAGAAAGAAGAGAGGAAGAGGGAGGAAGAGGGAGAGGGAAGGAGGAGAGAAAGGGATGGGGACAGAAAGAGAGAAAAAGGAGGAGGAGGAGGAAGAAGAGGAATAGCAGCAGCAGCAACAGTAGACAGGCTTTTCTCAACTACCAGTTCTTGGGGAAACTAAGAATGAGAAATCATTTATGACCTCTAGAAGGGCACCGAGTCACTCATGAGGGATCTGCCCCCATGACCTAAAAATCTTCTATATTGGGGATCACATTTCAACATGAGGTTTGGAAGGTCAGATATCCAAACTATATCAATTACCTCAACGATTAACTAAAATGACCAAGTCTACTGGATCAATCTGTTAATTGCCTCTCCATCCCCTATCCCAACCCTATGCAGAAATCTATTATCACTACCTTCCTATTCTTCCATAGCGTTATCATAGGGGTATGTGTGTGTGTATTTGATTTTGCTTGCCTTTGAGCTTTGTAAAAATGATACTGTACCTTAAATAATATTTTGGGACATGCTTTTTGTCACTCCCTTGGTTTCTAAGATTTATCTCATTTTTCTAGGCTTCTTTTCTTTCCTTTCTTTGAAGTTTTTCTGTGTTTGTTTTGTTTTGTTTTCATGGTCTGCTTTTCCCTCTACTGGTTTTGGATTTTAAAACTCCAAAATTTAAAATTTAAAGTCCCCAAATAAAAAATTTTAAATTCCAAGAATTCTGAAATTACAAAAATTTAAAACCTCTTTTCTATTATTTCCCTTTGAAATTTTACTGTGTACACCTATTAAAACTGAAGATCTATAAATACATAAACTTCCCCTTCCAAAAAAATAAGGATCTTATAATACTTTCATGTCAACGACTTCTTCTTGACTTAAATGCCAATGTTATCAATAGTTTCAATGTTGTCTTTTTAAAAAATCCTTGCAGATTTTTCAGATTGTTATTATTAGTATTTTACACAGATAATGTTTTAGATTTACCTTCCAGCTTATGATTTTATTTGCTAACTATCCTTGCAATTGAGATCTTCTTTCTGAGCCATTTTCCTTTTTCCGTTTCCTTTAGAATTCTTTTTTTTTTTTTTGAGTTGGAGTCTCACTCTGTCACCCAGGCTGGAGTGCAGTGGCACACTCACAGCCACTGCAGCCTCAACCTGCTGGGCTCAGGTGATCCTTCTGCCTCAGCCTTCCAAGTAGCTGGAAATATAGGGTTACATGACCACACCCAGCTAATTTTTTGGTTTATTGTAGAGACAAGGTCTCACCAAGTTTTCCAGGCTAGTCTTGAACCCCTGGACTCAGGCAACCTCTCGCCTTGGCCTCCCAAAATGCTGGGATTAAAGGCTTGAGCCACCACGCCCAGGCTCCTTTAGAATTCTCTTAGTGGAAATCTACCGTCAGTCAAAGCACTCAGTTTTGGTTTATGTGGAAATGCCATCATCTCATACTCATTTTTAAAAGATACGTTTGCCTAATGCGAGTGGTCTTATAATCTTATGAAGCCAACTTTGTATGTGGCTCATCATTGACTGAAATGTTGTTATACAGTGCATGATTGTATCTTACCATTTCTCTAAAATTTTTATTGGTTATCTCTTTAAATATTGCCTCTCATCCAATCTCTCTATTGTCCCTTAGTATTATGCCTCGTATACTAGGCATATGCTTTAGTCTGTCTCATCCTCTCCTCCATATCTTTTAGCTTTTCTTGAATAGTTTTCATCTCCTTGTCTATTTGTGTTGCAGTCTGGATAATTTCTTTAGATGTATCTTCAAGCTTTAATTCTTTTTTGCTATTTTAAGTTTGAATTAATTTTTTTACTTCAATAGTTCATATTTTATTTCCAAAATTTGTATGTGGCTCCTTTTCAACTATACCTCATCATCTTTGGTTACTTTCTCATTTTTATAATTCCATCTTTTATTTGTTTAAATATATATCTCAATCACAATGAGTTTATATTATGTATCTGGTTGTTTCAGTGGTTCTAAGATCTGTAGTTGGTGGGGATAAAAATATGTTGTTTCTTATTTCTACTGATTCTAACTCATGGTGGCTTTTTTCCTAGTGAGTTTGGTGGCCTTTGATGTGCACTCATAGAGGTTTACTCTTAATTTATGAAATTCCTGATGGCCTACGTAGAAAATACTTTCAGGCAGAGATGGCTTTTATTTGCTTCTATGAGGAGCCAGTGGACACTACCAACTTTGTCTCCCTTCAAAAGAAGTGGCCTCATGTTGGAGTTCATACTTCCAACCTTGCCACAGTCAATGATTGCTTGTTATTTTAATCATAATCACTTTATATTTTGTAATGCCACACACTGTCCTGGGTGTTCTGTAAATATTATTTCTAACCCTGTAGCTCATTCACTGATGAGTTGGTGAAGGCTTGGGGAGGCCTTTCACAACCTCTTCCCACAGTTCTGCACTTCTGCACGATCTCAGCCCATCAGAATCCCTCCCTTCCGTCTAGGCCTTCTTCAAATGCTGCCTCCTCAGGGACAGACTTGGTCCTTGAGCCACAAAAATCCTTGCTTCCCTGTGTCTTATAATTGATACCAGCAATTGGTGTGCTCATCCTATTTAACAGATGAAGGATTTGAAACCTCTGAGTTTCATTTATTGCCTTTGTGCAGATTTTCCTAAACACTGTAACTGAACAGCAAGGGCATTGCCTCAGTTACTTCTGCATTTGATCTTCTCCATCCTTTCTATGAAGCTCCCAGTTCCTCATGTTTTTCATACACGTACCGAATGCAAGACTAACAGGAAGCATTTAGAAATGTTGGATAAGTTACATTTAGATGGAAAGACAAGGAACACATAGAGAACAGGCCATGGGCTTATATGATTGTCAGGTTGCTGTGATCTTTATGTCCCCACTGGCCCATATTAAGTCTCTTCCTCATCGGGCCTGCTCTGGTCCTTCAGTTACTTCAGGTAAAGAATCATTTAGGTAGAATTATGTTTTTTTTTTTTAAATCACACTTGGAGTGGTTTTAGTTGGCCACCTTGGCTCTTCATGGATTTCTCTGCATCTTTATAAGTCAGAGTCTTATGGACCCATGCTTCTGCATCATGTTTGAGGAGACATTCAGGGGATTTTTTTAACCTCTTTTATTTATTGGCAGAAGTAAGCATTTTCACAAGTACCTCAGGAGTAAGTACTGTCATCCGCTTTAAATTATTATTATTTTTTCCAATTTTAAGTCAAAATTACTTGAGTTGGCGGCTTCCGAGATGGGCAGAAGTCTGAAATTATCTTATGGGGCTTTCTTTGCTGATGTATTAACCAAGAATTCCAGGATTCTTAGAGAGTTAAGAGGTCCTCACAACTTGGATTCCCAGTTAATGAAAAACTCTAGTGTTCGTCAGTCTGTTAATGAAGACTTAGGGAGGCCTCAGAGAACCTCACTGACACAAGAGGGCACTGTTGAACACAGAGCCAGCAACTTTGGGGTACACAGCCCTGCAGGCTGGTACCTCAGGGTGACCTCTCTTCAGAGGTCCTGCTCCAGACCAGATTTGTTTTTCCAACCACCATGGACTCCACAACTCCTGTGCTTTTTCCAAAGACAAGAGGTGGGGGGGATCTACCCAGGATCAGGCCATTTTTACTTTTAGTCTCCGAAAGATAAAATGAATCAATGTGTTTTTTTTTTCCTGAACAATAGAGATTTATTGCCTCTAAAAGTTTTGGAAAACAACATCAAGTGGAAAAGTAATGCTTACACTTTGGATAAACTAAAGGGACAGTAATCCTTTGTGGCAGAGTGCTAATTATACTTTCATATGTATTTTCTCCTTCTTTCTGTTAGTAGTAAAACCTCCCAAGATCTAGCTGAGCACCTGACCATCCAGATAGAGACTGCATTTCCCAACATGTTTTGCAATTGTATGTGGACGTGCATCTAAGTTGCTGCTAATGGGGTGTGAGCCGAAGGGATGCCTGTAACTTTAAGTCACAGCATTTGAGAGGAAAATGCTTGCCTTCCATCCTTGACTTCCTCTTTCTATAGGTTGGAATTTGATGGGGCCTCTGGGAAGCCTGCTTCAACCTTGTGAATGATAATACCCCAGAAACAAAAACAATAAAATACAAGGACCCAGATCCCTGGATGATTGCAAAGGGCAGAGGAAGAGTGGTGGTCCTAGTCTGCGTTCCTCTGGACCAATGTGTGAGAGATAGATTCCGGCTTGCTTGAATCACTATGTTTTCAGATCTCCCAATTAATATGCTCCCTTCCTAATGGGACTGGGGGACATATAGGCTCTATCTCAACAATGATCCAACCTCTTTAGGGCAGACAAGAGGAATTGCACCTTCCTCTCTTGACACAGCAGCAGCAAGCAAAACACAAGTTAAATGGGATGTCCCACTGCTTGTTATTTTTGGGTTCTGTGACCTGTCTATCAAGTTAAAGGAGGAAGAGAAAGAGCATCCTGGCTTCATAATCACAAATGCTTGGCAGGCAAAATCTTTTGGATAGCAGCCTTGAGTGGTGGGTAGAGCATGGGTAGAGTCAGAGATCTCAGGGTTTATATCCCATCTTTATCATCTAGTTGTTCAAGTCACTACTTTCTTTTCTGGTCAATGGGAATTGCAAGGCACATTTTATGTACTTGTTCTAGAAATCACGTGAGATTATATATTTAAAGTTCCTGACACAGAGTCTGGTAAAAATTGGGTGCTAAACAAGACAAAGCTTCCCAGTCTCACCCTTCTTGTTCAACATTGTGTTGGAAGTTGTAGCTAGGGCAATTAGAAAAGAGAAGGAAATCAGGGCATCCAAATAGGAAAATCGGAAGTCAAGTTATCCTTCTTTGCTGGTGATATGATCCTATACTTCAAAAATCCAAAAGAATCTGTCAAAAACCCGCTTGCACTAATAAAGGACTTTGGCAAAGTCTCAGGGTACAAAATAAATGTGCAAAAGACAGTTTCATTCTTATATACCAACAACAAGGAGGCAGAGAACCAAATAAAAAACACTATCCCATTCACAATAGCCAAAAAAGAAAGAAAGAAAGAAAGAAAGAAAGACCTCAGCATATTCCTAACCAGAGAAGTGAAAGATCTTTACAATGAGAACTACAAAACTCTGCTCAAAGAAATCCAAGAAGACACAAACAAATGGAAAAATATTCCATGCTCATAGATAGGAAGAATCATCATTGTTAAAATGTCCATCCTACCAAAAGTCAATCTACAGATTCAATGCAATACCTATTAAATTACCAATATCATTCTTCTTAGACCTGGAAATGACAATACAGAAATTCATATGGAAACGACCATGAATAGCCAAAGCAATCCTTAGCAAAAGAAACAAAGCAGCAGGTATCACACTCCCAGACTTCAAACTTTACTATAAGACTACAGTAATCAAAACAGATTGATAATCAAATCAAAACCTGGTATTGGTACAAGAACAGGCATATAGACCAATGAGACAGGATAGAGATTCTGGAAGCAAAGCCTCAATTTCTCAACCAACTCATCTTTGACAAACCAATGAGACAGGATAGAGATTCTGGAAGCAAAGCCTCAATTTCTCAACCAACTCATCTTTGACAAAGCCTCCAACAACAACCACTGGGGAGAGGAGAACCTATTCAGTAAATGGTGCTGGGAAAACTGGCTGATCACATGCAGAAGATTGAAACAGGACCCCTACCTATCACTGTACACAAAAATTAACTCTAAATGGATCAAAGACCTAAACATAAAACCTCAAACTATAAGAATCTTAGAAAATGCAGGAGATACCCTTATGGAAATTGGAACTGGCAACCAATTCCTGATCAAAATCCTAAGTGCCCATACCATAAGAAATAAGATAAGACAAGTGAGACCTCATCAAACTGAAAAGCTTCTGCAAAGCAAAAGAAACCATCAAGAGAGCAGAGAGACAGCCCACAGAATGGGAAAAAATATTTGCCAACTGTATATCTGACAAAGGCCTAACATCTAGGATCTACAAGGAACTCAAACATGCCGAAAGGAAAAAAAACAAAGAGCCCCTTTAAAAAGTGGGCAAAAGACATGAACGGACACTTTTCAGAAGAAGATATATGGACAGCTAACAGACACATGAAAAAGTGCTCAACCTCATTCATCATCAGAGAAATGCAAATCAAAACCACATTGAGATACCACCTAACCCCAGTAAGAATGGCCATCATTAATAAAACAAACAACAACAGATGCTGGCAAGGATGCAGAGAAAAAGGAACCCTTCTACACTGCTGGAGGGAGTGCAAACTAGTGCAACCTCTTTGGAACAGAGTGTGGCGACTTCTGAAAGAACTAGAAATCGACATTCCATATGACCCAGCAATTCCCCTATTGGGAATATACCTGAAGGAAACCAAATTATTCTATGAAAAAGATACCTGCACACGTATGTTTGTTGTAGCTCTATTCACAATAGCAAAAACATGGGACCAACTGTGTTGACTATTGAGGCTGGACTGGATAAAAAAAAAATGTGATACACGATGGAATACTATGCAGCCATAAAAAAGAACAAAATCATGAATTTCGCAGCAACCTGGATGGAACTGGAGTCTATAATACTGAGTGACCTCTCATAGAAACAAAGATCCGAGTATCACATGTTCTCACTCACATAATGGACCTTGAACATCCAATGTAATATTATAAGAAATGACTGACGGTACTGGGAAACTCTGGGGGGGGAGGGAGATGGGATTAACAGTAGCAAATATCTGTCTAGGGATGAGGAAACACCTCTTATCAACAGGGTGCCTGAATGAAATGTAATTGCACACCTAACCTTTAACTGTACCCCACAAAACCATAATAAAAAATATTGATTATGAAAAAAAAATGTGATACATATACACAATGGAATATTATGCAGCCATAAAGAAGGACAAATATATGAACTTTGCAACAAATTGGATGGATTTGGAGTCTATCATACTCAGTGATTTATCAC
>NW_007254768.1:3485-29935 GCF_000164805.1 Carlito syrichta | reverse complement strand
CTCAAATCATTCTACCAAAAAGATACCTGCACACATGTTTGTTGCAGCTCTATTCACAATAGCAAAAACATGGAACCAATCACGCTGCCCATTGAAGCTGGACTGGATAAAAAGAAAGTGGTACATATACAGCCATAAAGAAGAACAAACATGTGGACTTTGTAGCAACTTGGATGGATTTAGAGCTGATCATACTCAGTGATCTATCACAGAAACAAAGAACAGAGTACTGTATGTTCTCACTCATAAGTGTACCTTGAACAATTACCATAATACTATAAAAAAGGGATTGGCAGTAGTGGGAAACTGTCAGGGGAGGGAGGGGCATGCCTCATCAACAAGGGTATCTGCATAATGAACATTTATATACCTAACTCTGAATTGTACCCCACATCTTTAAAAAAATTGTGAGTGCTAAACGAAAGTAAGTTCTCTTCCTACGTCTAGTCTGTTAATCATTGTGCCAGGCCTCCTATGCAAGGCAGCTAAGACTCTACATGATCTAACACTTTTCCCCCCTCCTTCGACTTCATCTGGGGCCTCCTTTCCCTTGCGCATGACTCTCATAAGCCCACGAGTAGTTTCCCTTCAGTACTAAGACCATTCCAAATTCTTTCCTGCTTCTGAGCCCTTGAACTTTTTTTTTCATCTATTTGCATCCCCTCCTCATTGACCCTCCCCCAACAAAGATGTCCACATCCTAATCCCCGGAACCTGTGAATGTGTGAGGTGACATGCTAAGGGGAAGTAAGGCCGCAGATGGAATTAAGGTCACTGATCGGCTTACCTTAAAATAAGGAGATTATCTTGCAATATCTGGCTGGGTCCAGTGGAATCATAAAGATCCTTAAAAAGTAGAAGAGCAGAGGCAGGAGGAAGAAATCAGAGCGAGAAGTGGGATGATGGAAATAGGGTCTGAGAGAAGCTGTGTTGCTTTTGAAGATGGAGGAACGAGACACGAGACAAGGGCAGCTTCTAGAAGCTGGAAAAAGCAAGGGAATGGATTCTCTCCCAGAGCGCCAGAAGAACAGCCCTGCTGCCTTGTTGATTTCAGCCCAGTGGCTTGATTTTAGCCCAGTTTTTTTGTTGTTGGTTTTGTTTTTGCTTAAAACAGCAGAAATATACTGTCTTATGTCCTAGAAACCAGAAGTCCACACTCGAGGTGTCAGCAGGGCTTTGCTCCTTCTGGAGGCACCAGGGAAGACTCCTTCCCAGACTCTGGTAGTCACCAGCAGTCTTTGGTGTCCCTTCATTTGAGGCAGCGTAACTCCAATCTCTGCCTCATCTTCACACAGCCATCTACCACCCTGTGTGCTTGTCTCTACGTGTCTGTCTGTCTGTCTCTCTTTTGGTATAGATTTAGGGTAGCAGTCCCCAACCTTTTTTGGCATCAGGGACTAGTTTCATGGCAGACAATTTTTCCACAGATCAGGAGCTGGACGGTGGGGAGACTTTCGGGATGATTCAAGTGCATTGCATTTATTGTGTACTTTATTTCTGATATGATTACATTGTACTATATAATGAAATGATGATACAGCTCACCATAATGCAGAATCACTGGGAGCCCTGAGCTTGTTTTCCTGCATCTAGATGGTCTCATCTGGGGGTTATGGGAGCCAGTGACATCTGAAGTGTGTGGCTTATGTCCAGTTCATTCTATAATCTCGCATTGGCTGCTGTCACTGCAGAAAACCCTGCTTCACAATGGTAGGATGCTAGACATGGAGGCAGGTTTTTCAGGAGTGATCTGATAGGAGGTGGAGCTCAGGCAGTTATGTGAGTGATGGGGAGCGGTTGTAAATACAGATGAAGCTTTACTCACTTGCTTGCTGCTCACTTCATGCTGTGTGGCCTGGCTCCTAACAATAACTCCTGATTTAGGGGGTACAAATGTAGTTTTATTACTTGGATATATTGAGCAGTGGTGAAGCCTGGGCTATTAGTGTAATCATCACCCAAATAGTGTACACTGTACTCATTAAATATTTTCTCAATATCCACCCTACTTTTTCCCGGTTCCAGGTTTCCAGTGTCAGTTATTATGGTCACATGGTATCTGACTTCTGTTACTTAAGATCACAGCTCAATAAGTTTAATTATATTGGACTTCTGGAGTATAGTACTGTAAGCTAGCATGTTGGTGTTGTTTTGAGACACTACATTTGTGGTAACTTTTCAGACACAACAGGAAACGAATACGTCCCCATATCAGCCCGGTTTCCAACACTCTTTAACACATACATCACTCTTTGAGTTTCTTTCATAGCACTCATCAGAATCTGAAGTTGTCTTATTTATTTGTCCACTGATAACGCTAGTCAAGTGTGGCCTTTATGAAGACAGAAGTGTCTGTCTTATTTACCAGCTCACCTGCTAGTGTGTGGGCCATGGAGCACAAACTCAATAAATATTTATTGATGTATGCATGGATGAGAAAATGAAGCTTTGGAATTCGTTTTCTTCATCTGAAGGGCGGCTTGTTTCTGAGGGTGCACAAGCAGATTGAAGAGTAAAACTTGTGAGACCCCTGTGACGGGGTGATTAGGAAAAAGCAGACCAGGAATTTTGACCACTGGCCAAACCTAGTCTTAAAATTCAACTTCTCTTTGGGAGTGAGGCAGGTGAGAAGAAATCCAGCCTAGTTTTTTTTAGCTCATTTTTCAGGCTTGCTTTTAATTAGCTGCAAATCTTTAGTGATCCTCAGGAGGTGAACTGTATGTCCTACATGCTACTGTTTTTCTAGAAGTCTCCTCTGGATGAGGCCGTCCAAGTTTTTAACTCCCTGCAACAGTTCGACTGACTCATGGTGAGACCCAGCCCTCTGCAGTCGCTGAAGTGTGTGTTTGTTTAATTAGGGCGCCGAGTAGAGCCTCATCCGGTGGCAGATGTTGCCATGTGTAATATAATAAATAAAAGTCTTTATAGGACCCAGCAGGCAGTAGAGCCTTCAGTTAGCAGATGGCGAAATATTAAACTGGCAGAGTAATAACTTAACTGCCTGAATTAGCTGGTCCCTGCCCAGATTTGCTCCGACATGAATCAACTTCATATAGGATGTGTCACTCAGTCTCAGACACATATCCTCACCTGCCCTGCCTCCCTTTTCCTTCTAGGACCATTCATTCCTTGGAATTCCATTATTAAAGTCAGTTTCCCCAGGGAGTGAGATCCTGAAACCTCATTAGCTCGTTGATGAGAGGCGCTTGCTGGGTTGTACCATAGGGTTCCTTTATGGTGGAAGGAAACGCAATAAGCTTGCGGACGTCCTCCAGTGCCAGTTCTACTTGGCTCCAAATTAGCCAGACGGTGTGTTACCTGGCCCCTGGGCCCTTGTAGTGCAGGAGGATAATCCCACTCAGCTCCAGGAATCCTCTTGTTTGAGATCAGGAGGATGACTAAGTTGGCCCAGGGCGACCCCAGTGGAGGAGAGAATAGGTCTTTTTGGTCTGTAAAGGTAGAGTCTGAAAAGGGATTGACTGACATCTATAAAATTGCTGAGAGGGTAGAGAGAAGAGTTTGCTAAATTTTAGACTATGCTACTGGTGTTGACAGAGAACTCACTATGTGCCAGGACTTTGGATGAGGGGTTTGTAGATGCACAAATCTCATTCCTTCTCCATAACCCGACAACAAACACTTCTGGCACTTTCTGTGAGTCAAGCACTGTTCTAAGAGCCTTATATACATTGACTCATGTAACCTTCTCAGCACTAAACCTTAAACTCATTCTCACATGGGGAAACTGAGGCTCGGAGAGGTACCACAATTTGATATGTTCAAGATCACACAGCTAGGAAATATCGCAGCTGGGATGCAGCCCAACTGTGTCTAAATTCAGAGGTAGCAACTGCACTGTCTTTGACTCTAGGGACAAACTTGGACAGAAGATGGCGAACTCATAGGCAAAATACTACTCAGAAAATGAGGTGGAAGACTGATCCTAGGAAGGAGGATATGACATTTAGACATATGCTGACATTTACTGAAGTAAACTTGACCACTTTTTTCAACAGATATCTGAAATACATTTTCTTCTTTTTTCCTTATAGCAAGCCTTTGAGGCAGCTATTCCTTTCCATAGTCCTACAAGACCTGGTTCCTGCCTGCCTCTGACATCATCCATGTTGCTCACTGTGCACCGCTCTCTCTGATCTCCCACAAATCACTTTTGAAAAAATCACATTAGCTGGGTGCGGTGGCTCAACCTGTAATCCCAGCAGTTTGGGAGGCTGAGGCAAGAGGATCATCTGAGCCCCAGGGGTTCAAGACCAGCCTGGGCAACTTGGTGAGACCTTGACTCTATAATAAATCACAAAAATTAGCCGGGCATAGTGGCATGCATCTGTAGTTCCAGTTACTTGGAAACCTGAGGTGGAAGGATTGTCTAAGCCCAGCAGGTAGAGGCTGTGGTGGCTGTGAGCATGCCAGTCTGGGCAACAGAGTAAGATTCCAACTTAAAAAAAATCACATAATTCTGTGTAATAGTTTAGATTATTGCTTAGCAAATGTTCACTCTCTTCCCCCTCCAATTGTGAATGGAGTTTACTTCCTTACCCCATGATTTTGAACTTGCGCATATGACTTGTTTTGGCCAATAGGATATTAGCAGGCATGACATGAAGAGAGATTTGAAGTGTGATAGAGTAGTTGGGCTTGCCTGCTTTACTTCTGCCATGGCCATGAGAGCAATATGCTCTGGGTAACTTGCTGGTCCCAGAAGAATGAGAGATGCATGAAACAGACCTGAACTGAACCCATTGCCTTATAGTTAAGCCCAACCTAGATCAGCCAAACTCAAGTCAAACCCTAGATGCATGAATGAGATATGCATGCTTGCTGATAAGCCACTGGTTGTATGCTACACAGCACTACTATAGTTGACTAATACTGCTGTACTTTCTTCATAATCATTATTTTGAAATTTCCATCTTTTCTCATTAGGACATAGTTTAAAAAAATTTTTGAACAGTCTTATTGAGATATAATTTATATACCATAAAATTCATCCATTTTAAGTGCACAATTTAATGAATTATATTTACAAAATTATACAACCACCACCACAATCTAATTTTAGAACATTTCCATCACCCTAAAAAGAAATTTTAAGTCAATTTACAATCACACTCCATTCCTACCCTTAGCCCTACATAACCACGAATCTATTTTCTGTCTTTCTGTATTTGCAGGACAGAATTTTAAAATCATTTTTACTTCTATCCACAATAAGAAATATGGCTAACACCCAGCACATAGATGCACACACAGAGAGAAAACAAAAGTTTATAGACTAACATTCTTGTTCTGTACTTTTTTTTTTTTTTTTTTTTTTTGAGTTGGAGTCTCACTCTGTTGCCTGGACTGGAGTGCAGTGGTCGTTCCCGGCCACTGCAGCCTCGGCCTGCTGGGCTCCGGCGATCCTTCCGCCTCAGCCTTCCAAGTAGCTGGAATTACAGACATGTGCTACCACGCCCGGCTGATTTTTTGATTTATTGTAGAGATGAGGTCTCTCTGCCCAGACAGGTCTTGAACCTGTGGGCTCAGGCAATCCACTCACCTCAGCCTCCCAAAAGTGCGGGATTACAGGCTGAGCCACCGAGCCCGGCTTCTGTACTCTTATGTATTCCAATCCATTACAAACATTAATTTTATGATCAACCAAAGGGTTACAACTCCAGTTTGAAAAACTTTGTCTTAGAGAGTCAACCCTAGGAAAAAACCCAACACAACCAATCCCTGAAGTTGATGACTCCCTTATTAACAACTGAAGAAACAGACCCAGTAATGTGACTTGTTCAAGCCAAAAGCCAGGTCATCACAGAGTCAGGATTAAAATTAATAGTTTCTATAAGAAAAGAGACATTGTCTATTTGCTTCACTCTGTAAATCCTGCTCTTTATATGAAATCTCTAATAAATATTTACTGAATGATTGAATACCCCCAGAATACTTAGCACAATACCTGTGCCCAATCAGTATTTGCTGAATGAAATCATTGAACCATCCAAACCAGTTTATGTGGTTTTCTAACAAGTATATCTTTAAACTCAAGTTGGCACATGGATGACACTCCTATCCCCCTTCCTGTGCCCCCCGATCACATAAAAGATCCTCCTTGTAAGAATACACACGCTAAAAACAGATGATGTGTCAACTCGGTAATTTAAACTATGAATCTGCACTTGCTTAAAGATGAACTTGTTTGGAAGAAAAATGAGAAAAATGCTTGTGACTGTCCAACAGAGTCTTTGGATAAGTGCATCAATTTTGGGTCTTAGCAGATCCAGCACATAATAGAAGAAAACTGCTGAGGTCAGCAGCAGAGAGAAGCCACACTTCTTATTTTTCACAAACACAGTTTTGGGGACGGTAATCATATCTATTAGCAAGGGTGACACCACCATGGGCCAGGCAGAAAAATGAGCTCTCCCACATTGCAAAATGAGCAAAGTGGAGATCGATAAATCATAAAATTAGTTGAGACATCATCTATCTTTCATGGTTCTCCTTTTATTCCTGCCATGGTCCCTCAGGACATTAATTCATTTATTGCAATTTATCGTTGGGAAAACATGTCAAGGTTTGGAGGCTGCATTCAGTTAGGGGAATGGGGGCAATAATGTGTGTCATTAATTAGGCAGGTTTGGGAGGTTCAATCCAAACTCTGGTCTCAACTGACTTCCATAAATTGAGTTTCAGACTGCTTCTGTGTCTTGTATTACTTCATCAAAAAGGAGTGTTATTGAAATATGCCCTGAGAGGCAGAGAGAGAGGGACATGTCCGCTCACTCTGAAAAGGCAATAAATTTAGGGACAAACCAGGTGATAAGCCAGACGCAATCTGAGTTGTCTAAAGACTCTTTCTGCTATCTGCATGTAATTGAAGTAATGTGGGACACAGAGCTTGGAGTACATATGTAAGTCATCTGCTGCCTATATTCTTTATTCTAAGGCATACAGTAAACCAATTTAAAACATTTATTTTATTGTGATAAGAGCACCTAACAAGAGCTCTACCCTCTAAACAAAATTTTGGGTGTATGATGCATTGTCATGACTGTAGGAACAATGCTGTATGGAAATGCTCTAGAACTTATTCATCTTGCTTAACTCAAACTTTATGCCTATTAATTAGTAACACCTTATTTTTCCCTCCCCTAGCTACTGACAGCCATCATTCTACTCTTTGATTCTATAAATTTGACTATTTTAAATATTTCCTCTAAGTGGAAATAATGTAGCATTTGTTTTTTGTGTGAAAATGCCCTCAAGATTCAATCCATGTTCCTCCATATTACAGAATTACCTTCCTTTTAAGTGCTGAATAATATTCCATTGTATGTATGAGGCACATATTCTTTACTCATTAGTTTGTCAACAGCCATTTAGGTTGGTCCCATACCTTGGCTATTGTGAATACTATGGTACTAAACATTTGAGGGATAATAGTTCTTCAAGATCCTGTCTTTTATTCTTTTGACTAAATATCCAGAAATAGGATTGCTGGGTCATCAGGTAGTCCTAGTTTTAACTTTTAGAGGAAACTCCAGTAATCAAAACAATCTGGTACTGGCATAAAGACAGATATGTAGACTAATGGAATAGAATAGAAAACCCAGAAATAAAACTATGCATGTATGGTCACATGATTTTTCAACAAGGGTGCCAAGAATATGCAAATGAGGAAATGACAGTTTCTTTAATGAATGGTATTGGAAAACTAAATAACTCCATGCAAAGGATGACATTGGATCCTTATTTAACACCATACACAAACATCTACTTGAAATGGATCAAAGACTTAAAGGTAAAACCTGAAACTGTAAAACTCCTAGAAGAAAACATAGGAGGACATTTTAATGGCATAGAGGAAAAGTTTACTGACATTGGCCTTGGCAAGGATTTTGTGAATATGATGCCAAAAGCACAGGCTAAGCAAAATAAACAAGTAGGACTACATGAAACTAAAAAGTGCACAGCAAAAGGAACTATCAACTCGGTGAAAAGACAACTGGCAAAATGGGAGAAGATATCTGTAAACCATATCTATGATAAGTGGCTAATCTCTAAGATATATAAAGAGCTCCTACAATGCAATAGCAAACAAACAAAACCCCAACCCCCACCCCAAACTAACAACCTTCATAAACATTTCTCTAAAGAAGACATTAAACAGGTTTCTAAAATTGTGATGTGTTTTTCATTTGATATGTGCATTTAATGTAGGCTTATGACTACGTCAAAAAGTGTCCTGGAATCAAGGAAACAGCACTTATTCGACAGGGTGTTTCAGTTATCAACTGATACATGAAACCATAACAAAAGTTTTAGTGTGTTAATACTCATTCATTATTGCTATGAGACTGGGAGTTGACCACACACAGCTGGCAGAGCTTCTGCTCTGGGCAGGACATGTCCCCGGATGGCCTTGACTGTTCCAGCTCCACCCCTTCTCTTACCTCTAGTTCTCAAGAATAACTAGCCATAGAATGTACAGGGAATGCAACACTTTGAAATAAGGAACTGGCTGGAAAAGGCTAGGCTCTGTCCCTGTCCTTCCTAGAACAGGATGAGCTACAACACTTTCACCCAGAGAATCCAGTTGCCCCAAGGTGTTTAGGGCCCTCCCCCTGGGATGGGCACTATTACATAGTGGACCTGCCTTATGCTCCATGTGACTTTAGCAAGGGCTGGGGTTATTTGGGAGCTCAACTGGGCTGGAACATCCATCATGGCTCACTCACATGGCTCACTGATCAGTGTTAGCTGTTGGGTGGTAGCTCAATGGGAGTGCCTCATTTTCTCCTTCTTGTGTCTTCCCTGTGTGCCTTGGGCTTCTCCCAGTATGGAGACAGGAAGTGAACGTTGCCAGTCCTCTGTGGAAGACCTGGCATGATACTTGCATCATATTCTATGACTCATAGGTGGTCACAGGGCCAGGCTAACCTAAAAGAGAGGGGAAATGACCTCCACTTCTTCATGCAAGTGAAGCCATCTTGGAAGCTAGATACCCAGTGAGCTCTTGTGTAAGATATAACCTAAACCCTCTGTCACTGTGGTGCTTCCCTTCCTTTCTTTGTGCAGAGAACCAGGCTTGGAAAGCACAGAGGGAACTTTTGCTAGTAGGGGAAGAAAGGGCTGTGTGCTCTGAAGAGGGGAGTGGCTGGTAGTTTCCAAAAACTTGCATCAGGCACCTCTAGTTCCTTGATGTTTATAAGATTAAACAGGACCAACTTTTATCCCACCCTCCTATATTTTCTGCAGAAGCCTTCATCTCAGGAAATGCTACCATCAGCCACTCCCTTGCTTAGCCCCTTAATCTTGGAGTCATCTCTATTTTCTTTCTCTCACATTCCACATCTAGTTGATCCACCAATGACCAAGAAGCATCCTCGAGTCTCCTCTCTACCTGTGTCCAACTTCAGCACTAACCTCTTAATCCAATCACCATTCCATTTTCCCTGGACTCTTCCAGTTGTCTTTCTCATTGGTTCCTTGCCCTACCTCTTGTTTTATTCAGTCTGTTCTTCAGATAGAAACAGCCAGAATGATCTGTATACTAAACATGATCAGCTGATATCTACTCCCCCCACCACCTTTGACACCTCAGCTCACGACTCTTCAGAGACTACCCAGTGTGCACATAATAAAACCCGCATCACAGGCCTGCCCACCTCTCTTAGTTCATCTCTGGCTTTTTCCCTCTGGCCACATTGGCCTTCCTTCCTTCTCCTTTAGCATGCCATGATCATTTGCACCCCAGGGCCTTTGCACCTACAGTTTACTCTGAAAAACATATTCTGAGTAAAATATGGAATGCATCATTGACAGACCCTGTTCTTACAGAATTTCAGAGAGGGGAGACAGGAAACATGTTGGCACATGAATACATGTCAAGAGGTAGTGAGCATTATGGAGATAAATAAAGTAAGGTACAAGGGATGGAAAGAGATGGGAGGGGGCACCTCAGTTTTGATATGGTGGTGAGGGAGGGCCTCTCTGAAGAGGTGGCTTTGAGCAAACACCTGAAGAAACTGAGGGAGTGAGCCATGCAGATATCTGGGGGTAAATGGGGGGCAGAGGAGGAAGCTGATTTGGAGGCTCCAAGATGGGGAAATACACACAGGACTCAGAAGGGGTGGCTGTAATCCCCAAACACGCAACAGCAGAAGTCTCGTAATTAAGTAAAGAGGCCATGCATTTGAGGCAGCAGTGAGTTCTTTGTAGGGGTTTATGTGAGGAGGGATTTTCCTCTTAGGGAAAAGCCTTGAGATATGTGTGCTCAAAGGAAATATGTGTTGACTTGGATAGAAAGGGCCTGTCTTCAGCTTTTGTTCTGCCCTTCCCGTCTGCCTGTTGGTGTTAGGTTCAATGCCTGAGGCTTTGCCAAGTTGATTTCCCTGTGAGAGCAGATGCCTGATATGAGGGCAGAGTGCCAGTCCTATTGATAATGAAATCCTGGCATCTCTGTTGACACTTCTATAAAGGACAGAAGAGAAACTGTAAGTTCCCATTCTGATATTTTAGTCCTGTTTTGTTATCTCCAAGAAGGTCCATCAGAAAGCTTGTGGGATCTGGGCTTACATGGACCCAGATTTGAATCCACCATGATTTTTACTGCTGTAGGATTCTGGTGAGAGCTGCTCATACCTGAGTGAGAGGAAGACTGTGGTGATGGTGCTTGGATTTGGGTTATTTATGCCCAGTATTGTGTCTCTTTCTTTATTGTTTTTTAAGTGTTGTTTTATTTTTGTGTATACAAAACTTTTACATCATTCCAATCTAAGAACTAAATTTAAGAAGTGTCTTCAGAGTCAGTGCAGAATGAGCGGTTGCCCAGGTTGGTGGAGTGCAGCGTTCTGTCACCAATACTGCTCAGAACTGCCAGTAATAATAAAAACAGATGTCTTTTCATTGCTTTTTGCCCTCATTCCATAATGCTTACTCATGCATATGAAATTCAGTATTTCTCATATATTTTAAAAAATAACTGTTCTGAGTTAGGTGTGGTGGGTCATGTCTATAATCCCAGCACTTTGGGAAGCTGAGGTAGGATGATTGCTTGAGTACAGGAGTTGGAGATCAGCCTAGACAATGAAGCCAGACCTGATCTCTAAAATAATAATAATAATAATAATAAAAATAAAATTAGCTGGGCATGGTGACATGCACTTGTAGTTCCAGCTACTTGGGAAGTTGAGGCGGAAAGATCACCTGAGCCCAGGGAGGTCAAGACTGTGGGGAACCATGACTGTACCACTGCATTTCAGCCTGGGTAACAGTGTGAGAACTTCACACACACACACACACACACACACACACACTCACACACAATAACCTTTTTGTTTTGGAATAATTTTAGATTTACAAAAAATTGCAAAGATAGCACAAAAATTTCCTGTATTTTTTTTAACCCTTCATCCTGCTTCCCCTAATAGTAGCATCTTTTTTCTTTTTTTTTTGAGTTGGAGTCTCACTCTGTCGCCCAGACTGGAGTGCAGTGGCCGCTCCCGGCCACCGCAGCCTCGACCTGCAGGGCTCCGGCGATCCTTCCACCTCAGCCTTCCAAGTAGCCGGAATTACAGGCATGCACTACCATGCCCGGCTGATTTTTTGATTTATTGTAGAGATGAGGTCTCGCTGCCCAGGCGGGTCTTGAATCCGCGGGCTCAGGCAATCCACTCACCTCAGCCTCCCAAAGGCGCGGGATTACAGGTGAGCCACCGAACCCGGCTCCTCATTCTTTTAGTATGGTTTTGTAAGACTTAATTGGGTGCATGTACCATGGTTTATTAAACTATTCCCCTATTGATGGACATTTGAGTTGTTCCTATTCACTGGGCATTATAATTCTACAATGAATCAGTTGCAGCTTTCTTAGGTAAAAGATGAGACTGGGAGGAGAAAAATGACATTAATTTATAAATTATGGACAGTTCCATACAGCATGGAACTGAAGTATCTTTTCTTTGAAAACCTGGAGACCCCTTAGACTTATCTTTCTTTTTCCCTAAGGGATGGTCCCTTTGTGAAGACCTTGACTGGGAAGTAGACTCTGAAGACCTTGTCCTTGGGGATAACCAAGGGATCCTACAGAGGAGGCTTCAAGACTTGCACTTGCACTTGCTTTGTAACAATTGCTGGAGAGAAAAAAATGCCAGCTCAGGAAATGGACTCCAGTCAATAAGGCCTTCAGCGCAAATATTCTCTCGGAATAATTTATTAACTCCCTGCAGACCTTGTGGTCAGGCACAATTAGAATCTTCTTCCACAGAGGCTGCATATCACTTAGCAGGCTGGGCCTATGGCCTGCAACTAGGTACTGAGGGTGCCCAGGGGACATCTGGGAACTTAGGCGGGCAAAGATGGAATTGAAGAAACAGCTTGATATAGGGGAAGAGCAAAGATATGCAGGTAGACAGTCCCGGGTTCAAATCCTTTCTCTGCTAGTTTTTGAACTGGGATCTTTCAGGCAAGTCACTTCTTTGAGCCTCAGTTTAGACATCCGATAGATGGGGTAAAAATTGTTGTGGGGTTTAAATAAACTAAATTTCTGCTTTATAGGGGAAACAAATTGGCAAATCCTCAAGCATTGAACCTATTACGGAGAGGAAGCTGGGCAGGGCAGGACAGGCCCTTTCTATCCAAGTCAACAAATATTTCCTTTGAGTACATGTATCCCATTGTTTTTCCCTAGAATACAAATATGTGAAGCACTCAGCACACATTACCTATTAAATGACAGTAATTACTTTGGGGAGAGGTTTCAACTCCATGGGGTACTGATATGAACCAGTTTTATTTTATTTTTGATCCTATTACCAATTGTGTGTCAGTCAGTCTCTCTACCATCATGGTAGGTGCTTTAACTTTCTGACCACTTTCAGCTATTAAGAAAATTCAGTTCAGTCTAGTTTAAACCTCTGATTTCAGATCCAGTTAAAATTCCCTCCCTTCCCTATGGCAGGGAATTTAAGAAATGTGTGAGGGGGGCATTTTTAGCTTTTTATAGATCCTTGTGCGTTGAGATGAGGAGGTCCGGGAGGGAAAGGGGGTAGGTATATCTTAACTTGGCAAAGTCATAGCTGTGAGTAGCATTTCTGATCTCGCTATGTGTAATGTCAGGTTTTTCTGCTGCTCAAGACTTTTGCAAGTGGGATGGCTCTGTCATGGGTGACATGCTTGGTTCCAGTATCACCTGTGTCCATCTATCACTGAGACACTTAAGACAGGGCTAGCCCTACCTCCTTTTGGTCCCTTTCAATCGCCCATGGCCCCAAGCCCCTCAGGTAGTGACTCCCTGGAGAACCTTGAGTCTCTCTCAATTCCTCCTCTATCATGAAGTCACAGGCTTCTGAGAAACCTTCTAAGGACACAGAATGTCAGAGGGATGCCCGTCCCCATCCTTTTACTATGTTAAGCTTTGCTGAGAGTTGACTTTTCCAGGAACATTCTCAATCCACTTTGCTGAGATGAGAGCACTAGAGGGGGCTTGCAGTTCTGCAGCTCAGGAATGGAGATGTCAGCTCCTCCTCCTTGCAGTCAGCCCCCATCTCTGGCTCCATGGCAGGTGACCAGGTAACTTATCAACCAAACTTCGACTCTTCTGAGTATGAAAGGGAGAGGATCTATTTTTATTTATTTTTTGAATTGGAGTCTTACTCCATCACTCAGGCTGGAGTGTAGTGGCATGCTCACGGCCACCTCAGCGTTGACCTGCTGGGCTCTGGCAATCCTGCTGTCTCAGCCTTCCAAGTAGCTGGAACTACAGGCATGCGCTACCATGCCCAGCTAATTTTTGGTTTATTGTAGAGACGAGGTCTTGCCAAGTTACCTGACTGGTCTCGAACCTGCAGGCTCAGGCAATCCACTGGCATCTGCCTCCTAAAGTGCTGGGATTACAGGCTGAGCCACCAAACCTGGCCTGGAAATTATTAATAGTTATGCCAAGACAGCAGGTATAAATTGGGACCACCCAAAGCAAACCTGGGATGTATGATCATTCTCTCTAGGAGGAATTTGTCTTGGAGATCTCCCACCCTGAGCTAGGTACTAGCCATCTGCTCTAGTCATTGATTCCAGACTAACAGTGGACATTCCTACTTGGTGTCCTGCTACAGGAGCAATTATGATAAAATATATGGTGGTGAGGGTTAGATGAAAGAGTGTAATTAAAGTGCTTAACCCAGGTGCTCATAGGGGGTCCTGTTGTCTCTGCTTCCCCCCATCCCACCCCACTGAGGCTCTCCTGTCCCTTTCGAATTCAGGTTACTCTCTGAATTCAAAGCCAAAGGATTAGAGCTCACATTCATTCAACACCAACTGTGTACCAGGGGCTGTGCTAAGTACTTTATAAGCTTAACTTTTTCAATCCTAACAGCAGCTCTAAGGTAGGTAAATATTATCATGTTCACGGTACAGTTAGGACAACTGAGGCTCACAGGGGCTGAATGCATTCCCAAGGTCCCATAGTACATACGTGGCAGAGCTGTGTTAGAAACCAGGACTGCTTGACTCCAGGGTTCATGCCTTTAACCACTTAGCTACATTAGGAATTGAGAGAATGTAAGTGTAGATGGGGGTGAACCTTTTCAATGCTGAGCAGACAAGGGATGCCAGGCTTGTAATCTCATGGAGGCAAGTACAGGAAGGGTTTCTCTGAATTGGAAGAAGAGCCCTGTGCAAGCATGAGGGATCAAAAGATCCATTCCAGAGGGTTTAAGATGACCAGAAAGGTCTCTACCATCTAGGGGATTGTAGACGCCATATGAGAGCCAAACACAGGACACTTGCCACTGCATCACTGGCTTTGGCGCTCTGGCAGGTCTGATGTGGATGTGTGGAAGGCATTTAGAGCATCTGAATCTATAGACTGTCTTAGTCAATGGATTAATTGTCCAGTTTCACAAACATGTTGACTTTAGTTCTTTCTGGCATCTCTTAAAATGCCGCAGGTTGCTTATGTGCCCAATCAGAGACTGATTGACACACTGGTATCAAGCTCAGTGGTAGTCGTGTGTGTGTGTGTGTGTGTGTGTGTGTGTGTGTGTGTGTGTGTTGAAGGGAGAGTATGTTCTATTATCAAGGAGTTACTACTTTGAGTCAAATTTTAGCTCATGGTGTATCACCTTATAGTGGTATTAACCATTTCTGATACTTACCTTATCATAACCCACCTGTAACCACATCTTAGCTTCTCCTTCTAAGGTACTCCTGCTTATGTGTTTTGGTTTAATTATATATTTTTTTGTTAGCAGCTACAAATCTTTTTTGGAATAATGTGGGGTATAAATGAACACATCTAAATGCCAGATGAGGGGTACAAATCTTTCATTTCAGTAATAATTGCCAAATACTGTGTTGGGGGGGAAAACTTAAGTCACATGGAATAATTTGGTCTATGTTAGCTCCCAAAGAGGTTGCATTCATTATTTAGCCATGCTTTGGTGTTAGTCTTTAACTTTGTAGTTTGGAGATGTTTTGGTTAGCTGGTGTTAGAATAGTGACATATAACAAACCTTCCCCAAACTCTGTGGCATGAAACAGTTAACATGTGTTTAGCTCATGCATCTGATGGTGTGGGGATAGCTAGGAAGGCTCTGGATCTGATGGGCTCGGCTGGGCTCAACGGGGCGGTTCTACAGTAGCCTATAGGCCCGTGAGTTAAGTTGAATCAACTTGACTCCGGATATCTCTAGATTTCTTTGAACCAGGGGGCTAAGAAGTCATGTTCTTCTCATGGTAATGTCTGGTAATGTCAGAGATGCAAGAAATCATACCCACCTGCATAGACACATCTAAAGCTCCTGCTTATATCATGTCTACCTTCAGTTCATTGAGCAAAACAAATCATTTGGCCAAACCCAAAGTCAAAGTGTGGAGAGAAACCATCAAGTTATATGGCAAAGAGAATGAGATCAGGGAGAGGAGGGGAACACAGAGGAAGTTGTAAGAAACAACCACAGAGACTCCTGGTGTGTTGATGCTCTTGGAAGTTGCCCACTTTACTCCCTCCTCTCCCCTCGTGCCTCACGTGTCTCAACTTCAGAGAAAGCTGTGCCTCCCTTGAGGAACTGGGGCAGTTTTATTGCATAGTTGCCGTAAGCCTCGCGTTTCTCTCTTTGCTATGGCCAACCAGAAGCCCAGAGTCAAATTTCAACTCAAGGCTGTATCACCTTATGGCTGTATTAACCATTCCTGATACTTACCTTAACCCAACCCACCTATAACCACATCTTAGCTTCTCCTTCTAAGATACCTTCACTTATTTATTTTGTCCTGTTTTATTATATTAGTTTTTTGTTAGCAGCTATATTAATCCAGTCGCTAATTTTATGGAATAATGTGTGGTCTAAATGAACATATTTACATGCCAGATGAGGGGTACAAATCTTTCATTCCAATGATAATTACCAAAAACTTAATGTGTGTCAGACTCAGGTTGCACAGGTGAGTCTTACACATTCCCTGTCCTTAAAGACCTCGCATGACAGTAGGCTATAGCAAAGTTTCCCAAGCTCTGCACTGACATTTTGGACCAGAAAATTCTTTGGGGCGAGGGGAACATTCTCCTATGATATTCAGCAGCATTCCTAACCTCCACCCACTAGATGGCAGTAGTGTGTCCCAGTTGTGACAATTGAAAATAGCTCTCAAGTTGCCAAATGTCTCCTGAGGAGCACATATCCCCCCGCCCTCCCCCCTTGACTGCAGTTGTAGGAGGCTTGGGAACCCAAAAGTGTAGGGAGAGGTCATTTCTCTTTGGTAGAACCGAACTGGGCTGGAGGTGAGTTTTGAGAGATGAAGTCAGAGATGCAGGCAGAGGGTCTGGTCTTGTTGGCTGTGCCACACTCTGGATGCATTTGACTCTGTAGTTCAATGCTTCCTCACCTTCAGCCTTCAGGGTATCTGAGAAAGGACACTTGCTAAACGTGGAGATTTAAATTCCACTCCAGGGATTTAAATCCAGGATGTCTTGAACAGGAACCTGAATTTCAGAGCCCAGGAATCTGAATTTCTGTGGCACCTTTGACAATTCTGATGCGGAAGGCCTGGACTCACCTGGATCCCCCATATGGGTTATTTAATTTGAATTTAGGATGTCACAGAGGCAATGGTGAACCACTGAGGCATTGTCTGCAGGGATGTGACAGGGTCAGGGTTGTCAGTGACACCTGTCTCAGGACAGGGTTCTCAATCTTGGCTTGTACGATGAATCACCTGGGGCACCTTGAACCGTGACCTATATCAGTGTCTCCCCTAGACCAATTGCATCTGCATCTCTGGGGTGGAGCCCTACAGGCAGTATTTTTTATGTACTACATAATTTATTAAAAAGAAATATTCATTCCACAAGTATTATAGAAACATTAATGGAAATCTAAATAAAAGTTTTAAAAAGTCACCCCAAATGCTAACATCTGACAAAGTATTTTCATTTTGTGCACATAATTGTGATTTTAGGTAGGAAAGAGAAGCAAGCATTTGTGGAGTTACACAGTGTTGTCAAGAACCAGCTCCTGACTCGTAAAGTCATTTGAGAGCAGGGCACTGTTCAGTCTCACAATATGTGGCTCAGTGCAAGCAGTATTTTTAAACTTTTTGCTGATTTTTGCATTTAGTGACATTTTCACTCATTGGCACTTATTTATTCTGTGCCATGTTGCACCAAGCTCTTTTCAAAGTGCTGGGCCATAGAAGTGAAGGAGGCACAGGCTCTGCTCTCATGGAGATGACCTTTGTTGTGGTGGTAGATGGTTAGTAAATACACACGTATTCAGTGGTTGTATTTATTTATGACGAAATACCTGAAGTGATTTGGAACAGTGAAGAAATGATGGGAATAGGAGGTTCCTTTTAAAATGTAACAGCTTTATTAAGAATACATGTCTCACATTCCATACAATCCACCCATTTATAGTGCACAATTCAGTAGTTTTGAGTATACTCACAGAGTTGCACAACCAACACTGACTTTTCAACTTTCTTGTCACCCCAAAAAGAAATCCTGTACCCACTCCTGGGAACTCCCCTTTTCCTCCCATCTTCTCTCTGTCAACCCCTGGCATCCAGTAATCTACTTTCTGTCTTTATGACTTTGCCTATTATGGACATTCCACATAAATGAAATCAAACAACATGTGGTTCTTTGTGACTGGTTTCTTTCACTTAGCATGATGTGTTTAAGGTCCATTTGTGTAGTTGTGTGTATCAATACTTCA
Organism: Carlito syrichta; assembly: GCF_000164805.1. Taxonomy (NCBI): domain Eukaryota; kingdom Metazoa; phylum Chordata; class Mammalia; order Primates; family Tarsiidae; genus Carlito; species Carlito syrichta. Next base: position 11,711 of record NW_007254768.1, on the reverse strand, counting down.
TTCCTTATTGTTGTTGAATGTTCCATTATATGGAGAGACCACATTTTGTTTATCCATTCATAAGGTGTTGGACATTTGGGTTATTTCCACTTCTTAGATAATATAAATAATGCTATTATGAACATTTGTGTATAAGTTTTTGTGTGGACAGACGTTTTCAATTCTCCTGGACATATAACTAGGAGTGGAATTGCTGGATCACCCAGTCACTCTATGCTTAACCTTTTGAGGAATTGCCAGCCTTGTTTTTCAAAGTGACTGCACCATTTTACATTCCTGCCAGTAGTATGTGAGGGTTCCAGTGTCTCCACATCTTCACCAACACTTGTTATTGTTTGTCTTTTTTATTGTAACCATCCCCTGGGTGTGAAGTGGTCTCTCACTGGAGTTTGGATCTGAATTTCCCTGATGGCCGATGGCATTGAGCATCTTTCATATAATTATTGGTGAGCAGTGTGGTTATAAGCATGTTCAGGTCATTACAATGTGGAGGCACAGTTGCAAATTCTACCTCTCTGCTTAGGAATAGTAAAGATTCTGTGGATTAGTGTTATTGAGAAAAGCGTCCTGTAGGAATGCATGTTGCCTAGAGTGGTTAGGCATGAGTTCCCCTGCAGGCTAGACTGGGGGGAGAAGAGTTGGAAAGCAGAGAGTCCAGGCAGGAGACTTCTCCAGGCACCCAGGTGTGAAGCAGAGGCAGTCTTATCTTGGAAGAGGAGAGTGGAACTGCAGAGGGCTAGATGAGAAAGACGTGGGGAAGTTGGAATCAAGCAGACTTCAGGCTGATGAATTACCGGGGGCAGGATGGAGACGGGAAGGAAGAGTCAGATACTGAACTTGTTCTATTTCAGTGTCAGAAGCTGGGAAGCCATTTTGGGAAAAAAGATGAGGATGGGTCAGACCCAGATAAGGATCGGAAGAAAGACGGGATCACAAAGAGCATAAACCCAGGTTCATCCTTCACCCTCTCTGGGTCTCCCTTGACTTGCCTGTAAAGTGGGCAGGGAGTGACAATCCTTCATTGCAAAGTGTGTATGGGGCTTAGGTGAGGTAATTTATATAGCCTGGAAAGCTATATTGACATGCACTTAGTTCATACATTTAATCAATTACCTCGTATTATTATTTACATTTGGCTCATCACCAAGAGACTGTCTTCTTTATCTTTATAACTGTTTCATGTATTTACTTAACGTCAGGGCCTATGACAAAGCCGGATTGACAGTTTCCTTTCCTTCTCCTTATTAACAGCAGAGCACTCACCGTGTGCTGGTCGCCATAGAGGAGGGTTATGTTTTATCTGCTTCCAGCAGCACTGTGAGGTTCCCATCCCTGTTTACAGATGAGCCAGGCAGGCCTCCCCAGAGTTACTTGTCTGTAGACTGAACCAACTGATGACGTCATGGAGGAAGAAGGGCGTGTTTACTGGCTGCATGTTATATGCTTGATTATGTACTTTTTCTTATTTAATCTTCCAGTCACCAGTAAGGTTGGCATGATTATCCTCGTTTTGCACATAAAAGAACAAATTGTCCAAGAACCCCCAGCTAGTGAAGTGACAGGGTCTGACTATAAATCCCATGACTCCCCACTACAGTACGTGGCCTCTTCAGAGACCCTTGGCAATGGCAATGGGGAAGAGATAATCTTGAGGATCCCAGGCGAAGTTCAAGGGTGGGAGCCTGCAGTGCCGCCCTCTGCTCCTAGATGGCGCTCAAGGCTCAGTTTCCGGGACACACCTGAGGCTCCAGTCTGCCCCGGTAAACAGGCTACTGGTTTTATGCAACAATTTATTTTAAGAAACGGAAGCGGGATTTTAAAATTATTTTGTTTTGTTTTCTCTTGTTGGGTGTTTGTGTCATTGTTTTGTTTTGTTACCGTTTCTGCTTGCAAAGCCAAGTTACGACCTCTAAGCTTGCAGTTCATCTCTGTAGCTACATCAGCCTACCATCCGGGAAAAACCCTGGGGAATGCAGGGGAAGTAGGGAAAGGAGGGAGCAAGATTATGGGGGAGGGGAGGGAGAGAGAATGGGGAAGGGAACCGGCAGGTTAAGACATTTCAAGAAAAGATTAAGGTGAAATGGCCCTGTCACATAGAGCCTCTCTCTTGACTCTTAAAACAAGGTTGGAATGGTTTGTAGATGTCAGCAAATTCCCCAATCCTGAAGAGCGGGACCTCTGTCAGTCAGAAGAAAATACTGTTGGAGGTAGAGTTTGTCATTCGGTCTCCGATCCCTCATTTTGTGGTTCTAGAAACGGATGGTTAAGTCTTGGGTCCCAATTCAGGTCTTTCGGTGCAATTTCGCTCACCCCATTCTCTTTTTCTCTTTATTAAAAATAAAAGTGCAAGCATCCGTTGCCTAGACTGGGGTTTGCATGGGTAGGAGTCAGGGAAGCGTCTGGGTGCATAAAACGGGCAAGGGTAATGCAGGGAGGAGCATTTCCGCATGCAAGGAGGCAGCTGTTACCCAGTTGTATTGCCTATTTTTTTCCCCACCTGATGTTTTTGAAAGTGAGAAATCAGGATTTTTATGTGCAATTTCCAAATGTTTAACAGTTGCCAACTAAGTTTTTTTTTTCTTCTTAAAGAACTAAGTAGAGGCTCAGTAGGAGACTTGAGAGTTGTGTGGGGGCATCTTGGGTGCTTAGATTTTGTCTGGTTTGGACAGCATCCTGGGGGAGGGGTGGGCAGCCGGGTAGAGTGGAAATAGTGGGCGGCTAGGATGGGGTGTAGATCACATCAGGTCTTGCCCTGCTGGCTGGAGAGGAGGTGTGGCTGGATTTTGTACTCATGTTCAAAGCAGAAACAGAACAGTTCTGAGAAACTGAGAGTTGTGCCATCTTTACTTCCTATTTTCGTCTCTGTGGTTATTCTTAAAGTCTAAATGTGGGAATCTTCTTTATGCACTGCTGTGGATTTGGACACTAACCCCTAACTCTAATTCCCCACCCCTCTCCTTGATCACCAGAGCTGAGAGCCCGGCTGGAGTCCAAATGCCTAAAAATTGTGCAGCATCTAATGCCTTGCATAGATCTGGTTCCCCTTGGTCTCTCTCTCTCTCTCTCTGTGTGTGTGTGTGTGTGTGTGTGTGTGTATACACACACACACACATATATATTTCTTTTTTCTGGTTTTTGTCTGTTAACTTTCCAATTTTATTGTGTTGCATACATTTTTTGGAAGCTACCTCAAGTTCTTCATGGAATGATTAAAAATGTTTGTGTAGCGGGGCATTTTGGCTGACTGAGCTGGGGGTCAAGATACTTTTACTGTGGACAATACACCCCTTTCTCTGCCTTGCTTCGATGATCTAGGGCTCTCATTTTGTTTTATGGGAAGAAGGAAGATGGGGGTGTGGAACAGAACAGCATGTTTTCTGTTTGGTCCTCTGTGCTGGGTTTGAGTTTCTGTGATTAGAAGGACAGAGACTGACAGATGTTTTGCATGGGGCGGGGGGTTTGGTGACATGCTAGGAAAAGTATGACAGCCAGGAGGTGGCGGGACACTCGGAATTTATATCGCTCTGGAGACAAGCAGAACAGCTTCAGGATCAGGGTGATATGACAGTTGATGACCAAACTCTGACTCTCAGACTCTGCAGGGAATTTGCTGTTTGCTGTTCTCAGGCAGCTCAGTAGACTGGAAGCTTTGGGGACATCTGGAATAATCTGTTGACTGGAAACAGCAATGACGTTTCCCTTTGCCTCTTCACAGACAAACGTGTGAGATCTGTCCATATCTCCCTTGACGCAGCAATTCCAATTCTTGGAATCTATCCTACAGAAATGGTCATGTGTGTGTGAAATAATATATGCTCAAGGCTTTCATTGGAGTATTGTTTGTGATAATGAAAAAGTGGGAGTAACCCAAATACCCATTAGTTGGGGGATGGCTAGATGATGGCACATCCATACTATTGACTGCCACATAGCTATTAAAAAGATAAGAGAGGCCAGGCTTGGTGTCTCAGCCTGTAATCCCAGCACTTTGAGGCGAGTAGATTGCCTGAGCCCACGGGTTCGAGACCAGTCCAGGCAACTTGGTGAGACCACATCTCTACAATAAATAAAAAATTAACCTGGTGTGATAGCATGCACCTGTAGTTTCGGCTACTTGGAAGGCTGAGGCAGAAGGATTACCTAAGCCCAGCAGGTAGATGCTGGGGTGGCCGTGAGTGTGCCACTGCACTTCGGCCTGGGCGATGGAGTGAGACTACAACATAAAAAAAAAGATAAGAGAAATTTATACTTATCAACATGTGAAAATATCTCCCAGACACATCACGTTTACATAAACTGCATTTACACACACACACACACACACACACACACACACACACACACACGGGGGACCCCCAAAATCCTGGAATTTATTTATTAAAAAGTGTATATTTATTCTTACATGTTTCAACTTCAATCTCCTTCAAAAGGCTCTCCATTTGATGCAATACACCTATCAAGATGCCTTTTCAACTGCTCAGAACAGCTTTTGAACTTGTCAATTTGGATACCTTTTAGTGCTTCTGCCATTTTTTGTGTCACCTCTTCCACACTGGCAAAACATTTCCCTTTGAGGAGTTTTTTTCATCCAGGGAAAGAAAAAAAGTCACTTAGAATGTGATTGTATGAATAGGGAGAGTGAGGCATGGGGGTCATGCCATTTCTGGTAAAAAGTGCTGAACATTCAGCACAGTGTGGGCAGATTGTTTATATAAATCACTCATCATGAAATGGTCAAGCATCTTGAAAGAATTTCAAAAAATGGCCGGACGTGGTGGCTCAAGCCTGTGATCCCAGCACTTTGGGAGGTCAAGGTGAGGGGATTGCCTGAGCCCACGGATTTGAGAATAGCTTGGGCAAATTGGCAAGACCTCATCTCTACAATAAATTGAAAAATTAACCAGGTGTGGTAGTGCACGCCTGTAGTTCTCTGGCTACTTGGAAGGCTGAGGTGGAAGGATCACCTGAGCCCAGCAGGTTGATGCTGGGGTGGCCATGAATGTGCCACTGCACTACAGCCTGGGCGACAGAGTGAGACTCCAACTCAAAAAAGAAAAAAAAAAAAGAATCTTAAAAAAAAAATTAACTGATGCTGAACACAGTCTCTCATAACAATGCTACCTGGTACACTAATGCTGACGGATTCCTAGAAAATGTACCTAGTGGGGAAGCCTGTACTACACAAGGGGCTCACCCTTCAAAAGATAATTTTGGGTTCCTCCTCATTTATACACACACACAATTGACTCTTGAACATGAGTTTGAACTGTGCAGGTATACTTATACACAGATTTTTTTTTTCCAACCAAATGCAGGATTCAAAACCTGTGTGTACGAGTGGAGGGTAACTTTCTGTATTCCCTGGTTCCTCAGAGCCAACTGTAGGATTTGAATATGCATGGATTTTGGTATCTGGGAGGGTCCAGGAACAAACCTCCACATATACAAAGGGACTGCTGTATATAATTTATATATAATTATATGTAATATGTAACTATATCATATATATAAATATTTACTGGAATGTGTATAAAATATACATATTTCTATGTTATTTATGTATATACCAGGGGTGTCCCAAAATGTGTAAACATTTTAAGAGGTGTTATCTCTGTATTACTTTTCAAAGTTAATTGAATTACGGTAGTAATATGTAGCATGTCGTTCACTCAAAAGATACCATTAATCAAATGAATGCTAGCGTCACATGCCGGCAGGACAAAGAAAATGTCAGAAGCTCGGTTGTCCTTTGAGGAGTGCAAGACCATTTTGAAGTGGTGTTTGAAATCTGAGAACGTTGTGGAAGTAAGACAATGGCGCGTGAGTATGCAACAGAACCTCCAAAACACCTAACAACTGCACACGTTCCTGATAAGTTTGAGTTGCATGGCACTGTGTGTGATGTGCACAACGGAAGATCCTGGAGGCCTCGCACAGCAACAAGTTCTGCAGTAGTTCGCTTTAATCAGAAGTGTTTGGGTTCTGATGGTAACCACTTTGAGCACCTCTTGTAATTGCAGAAGTCAAACGTTGACTTGTATTCATCTTTTGTTATTGGTATATATTGGGTATTACAATTTTTTTTTTTTTTGAGTTGGAGTCTCACTCTGTCGCCCAGACTGAAGTGCAGTGGCCGCTCCCGGATACCGCAGCCTTGAGCCGCTGGGTTCCGGCTATCCTTCCGCCTCAGCCTTACAAGTAGCTGGAACTACAGGCATGCGCTATCACACCCGGCTAATTTTTCTGATTTATTGTAGAGATGAGGTCTCACCAAGTTGCCCAGGCGGGTCTCAAACCCTCGGGCTCAGGCAATCCACTCACCTCAGCCTCCCAAGGCGCGGGATTACAGGCTGAGCCACCGAACCCGGCGGGTATTACAATTTTAATACAGTTTTTTTCCTTTCTAAACATGTGTATACTTTTTCTGACACCCTCTGCATATTATATTTCTATATATGTATATATAACTGCATATACATAACTACATATATGCACATAGTTATGTGTATGTATAGTGGGTGTATATGTGTGTGACATTATTTATGTACAATAAACATCCCCCTTCCCCAAAGGAAGCCATCTGAGTTTGTAGGCTGGCTAGTGACTGACAGATTATAGAAAGCAATTGTCTGTGGTCAGGGTCACACTCAAAATATTTGAGCACCTGGAGGGCAGGAGCATGGTCTCATTAGAGTGGATGCTGACACAAGTCTTGGAGACCCTTGCTGTGTTAACTCTAGTTCTTGGATAATGGCAGGGAGGGACTTGGGAAGTCTGGGAGGTGGGGAATGAGGCTCAGGGAGTGTGATCCTGGATGAGATTAGAATGGATGGAAGAATTTCCGTGTTTTAACAACTGGTATGGCCATATGATACTCCTAGTTCAACATCAGTCTTGCCACTGGTAGTAATATTTTAAAAGTTTGATAAACCTGTGGTGGGCCTCCAATGCCTCGATTTGCAAGTGGCAAACCATGAAGTGGGCTTCACTGAGCAAAGGAAGACCTCCGGGAGTTTCTTTATCCTGCACCTTGGACTCCTCGCTCTGGGAACCCCATCCTTGACCCGAGTCTGATGTGGCCAGCGAGTCCTGCAGAATTGTGACCTGTAAGGGAACTGATCCAATTCCATAGAAAACTTGGTATAATTAGTCGTTAATAACCAGAGCCCAGGTTCCCCATGGCGCAAATTGTTTCTGTATTGATCTCCGTCTGCCTTGTCAGCACTCTGGAAGGACTGAACTTTAAGTGCTTAATTCAGTCCCATTCAACTGATAATTTTGGTTTTGTTTTCCAAACAAAAGCACCATTGTTTATTCTTCTGTTTTCCTACTACAAATAATAAAGTCCATCCATTTCTCCCCTTCCCTTCACCCCCACCACCCCCCCCTCCCCGCCCAAACCGAGTCTGCCCCAGTAATCAGTACGTTTGGAAATGTCAGTGTGTTCCCAAGTGCGGAACTGGGGCAGGGTCAGGATGGGTGGGGGAGAGGTGGTTGAAGGCATCCTCAGCATCTCCAGGCCACCAGGTTGCTGCTTAAGTTCTAGCCCAGAAAATTCCCACCTGCATCAGTTCTCCAGCTTCCATACCTGGGCACGTGGTGGTGTACATGGCCTTCAGAAATGCTTGATGGAAATACATAGCTAATGCGTTCACATTTGCTTCACAACCTCAAAAACAAACTGCTAAGCTTTGATCTTTTTATTTTATTTTATTTTTATTTTTTTATTAATCAATATTTTTTATTATGGTGTTGTGGGGTACAGTTAAGGGTTAGGTATACAAGTAGGTTTCATTCAGGCACCCTGTTGATAAGAGGTGTTTTCCCGTCCCCAGACAGATATTTGCTGCCATTGATCCCATCTCCCTCCCCCATAGTTTCCCACGACTGTCAGTCATTTTCTTACAGTATTACATTGGATGTTAAGGTCCATTATATGAATGAGAACATGTGATACTCAGATCTTTGTTTCTGTGAGAGGTCACTCAGTATTATAGACTCAAGTTCCATCCAGGTTGCTGCAAAATTCATGATTTTGTTCCTTTTCATGGCTGCGTAGTATTCCATCGTGTATATGTACCACATTTTTTAATCCAGTCCTCTTTTGATGGGCAGCATGGTTACTTGCAGGTTCTTGCTATTGTGAACAACGCTGCGATAAACATGCGTGTGCAGGTATCTTTTTTATAGAGTGATTTGATTTCTTCAGGATATATTCCCAGTAGG
>NW_007254768.1:1423-3211 GCF_000164805.1 Carlito syrichta | reverse complement strand
ATTTCTTCATGTGTCTGTTGGCTGCTCGGATGTCTTCCTTTGTGAAGTGTCTATTCATATCTTTTGCCCATTTTATAATGGGGTTGTTTGTTTTTTTCTTTTCAGCACGTTTGAGTTCCTTGTAGATCCAAGATGTTAAGCCTTTGACTGACCTGGTGTTGGCAAATACTTTTTCCCAGTCTGTAGGCTGTCTCCCTGCTCTCTTGATGGTTTCTTTGGCCTTGCAGAAGCTTGTCAGTTTAATAAGGTCCCACTTGTCTATCTTCTCTCTTATGACCTGTGGGTTTTGGGTTTTGTTCAGGAATTGGATATCAGTTCCGATTTCCATGAGAGTATGCCTTTCATTTTCTAAGGTTCTTATGGTTTGATGTTTTACATTTAGGTCTCTGATCCATTTGGAGTTAAGCTTTGTGCATGGGGATAGATAGGGGTCCTGTTTCAATCTTCTGCATGTAGTCAGCCAGTTTTCCCAACACCATTTACTGAATAGGTTCTCCTCTCCCCAGTGGTAGGTGGTGGCGGCTTTGTCGAAGATGAGTTGGTTGAGAAATTGAGGTTTGGCTTCTGGAATCTCAATTCTATTCCATTGATCTATATGCCTGTTCCTATACCAATACCAAGCTGTTTTGATGATTGTAGCTTTATAGTAAAGTTTGAAATCTGGTAATGTGATACCACCTGCTTTGTTGTTTTTGTTGAGGATTATTCTGGCTATTCTTGGATGTCTGTGTTTCCATATGAATTCCTGTGTTGTTTTTTCTAGGTCTGAGAAGAATGTTGCTGGTAATTTGATGGGTATTGCATTGAATCTGTAGATTGCCTTAGGTAAGATGGACATCTTCACAATGTTAATTCTTCCAATCCATGAGTATGGGATATTTTTCCACCTGTTTGTGTCCTCTTTGAGCAGTGTTTTGTAGTTTTCATTGTAAAGGTCTTTCACGTCTCTGGTTAGGAAGATGTCAAGGTATTTCATTTTTTTTTTGTGGCTATTGTGAATGGAATTGTGCTTTTTATTTGGGTTTCTGTTTGTTTATTATTGATGTAAAGAAATGCGATTGTCTTTTGCACATTTATTTTATCAGTGTAAGGAGGTTTTTGACAGATTCTCTTGGGTTTTCAAGGGACACAATCATATCATCTGCAAAGAGAGATAACTTGACTTCCTCTTTTCCTATTTGGATACCCCTGATTGCCTTCTCTTCTCTGATTGCTCGAGCCAGGACTTCCAATACTATGTTGAACAGGAGGGGTGAGAGTGAGCATCCTTGTCTTGTTCCAGTTTTCAGGGGAAATGGTTCCAATTTTTGTCCATTTAGGAGTATGCTGGCTGTGGGTTTCTCATAGATGGCTTTTACTGTTTTGAGGTATGTTCCCTGTATGCCTAGATGTTCAAGGGTTTTTATCAAGAAGGGTGCTGGATTTTATCAAAAGCTTTTTCTGCATCTAATGATATAATCATGTGGTTTTTGTTTTGACATCTGTTGATGAATTTGATTACATTTATGGTTTTACGAATGTTGAACCAGGCTTGCATCCCAGGAATGAAGCCTACTTGTTCATGATGGATGATTTTTGAGATGTATTGTTGAATCCGGTTTGCTAGGATCTTGTTGAGAATTTTAGTATCTATGTTCATTAAAGATATTGGCCTGTGGTTCTCTTTCTTTGTTGGATCTTTACCTGGCTTGGGTATCAATGTGATGTTGGCTTTGTAAAATGATTTGGGGAGAGTTCCATCTGTTTCAATTGCCTGGAATACCTTCAGTAGGATTGGTATCAGCTCCT
>NW_007254768.1:0-530 GCF_000164805.1 Carlito syrichta | reverse complement strand
TGTTGGTGTCAATGTTTATTTTTATTCCACTGTGGTCTGAGAAGGTGAATGGTAGAATTTTGGTCCTTTTAAATTTGCTTATGCTTGATTTATGGCCAATTATGTGGTTGATCTTAGAATACGTTCCATGCGGTGATGAGTAGGATGTGTAGTCTGTGATCTTTGGATGGAGTGTTCTGTAGGTATCAATTAAGTCCTTTTGGCCCAAAGTCACATTGAAGTTCTGGATCTCCTTGCTGATTTTTTATCCTGATGATCTCTCTAGGGTTGTGAGTGGGGTATTAAAGTCCCCAGTTATTTTGGTGTTAGAGTCAATATCTTTCTTTAGTTTTCCCAGAAGTTGCTTTATGAAAGTTGGCACACCTATGTTGGGTGCATATATGTTTAGGATAGATATTTCTTGTTGATGGATTGAGCCTTTTATCACTATGTAGTGGCCTTCTGTATCTTTTTTGATTTTTAATAGCTTGAAGGATATTTTTTCTGAAATTAAGATTGCTACTCCTCCTTTCTTTTGTATTCTGATCACC
>NW_007254767.1:696617-771750 GCF_000164805.1 Carlito syrichta | reverse complement strand
CAATCCCCCTACTGGGAATATATCCCGAAGAACACAAATCACTCTATAAAAAAAATACCTGCACACGCATGTTTATCGCAGCATTGTTCACAATAGCAAGACCCTGGAAACAGCCATGCTGCCCATCAAAAGAGGACTGGATTAAAAAAATGTGGTACATATACACGATGGAATACTACGCAGCCATAAAAAAGAACAAAATCATGAATTTCACAGCAACCTGGATGGAACTAGAGTCTATAATACTGAGTGACCTCTCACAGAAACAAAGATCCGAGTATCACATGTTCTCACTCATATAATGGACCTTAAACATCCAATGCAATACTATACAAAAATGACTGACCGTACTGGGAAACTATGGTGGGGGGAGGGAGATGGGATTAACAGTAGCAAATATCTGTCTGGGAACGGGGAAACACCCTATATCAACAGGGTGCCTGAATGAAACGCAATTGTATACCTAACCCTTAACTGTACCCCACAACTTCACAATAAAAAAAAAAAAGAAGACTGGATACCACTGAGGATGACTTAAAAAAAAAAAAGACTGGAGACTTTGATGTTAAAGACACATCACATCTTTTCACATTGCACCCAGTGCTGTATACCAATATTCTGAAAGAATCTCTCTTTTGTCCACACTATAAAAGTATGGGCAGCTTTACTCTGTAGCCTGGTTGAATAAAACTTAAATAAAAGTTGATTCTAGTAGTTCCAGCTCAGATAGCTTCTTGTTTCTTTCTTCCCTCAGGGTACTGAGAAATCCTTCAGTGACATTATTTGTTAATTATTATTCTTATGCTAACAGTAATACATTTGTTGTCACAACTAAAATGCATATGTCTCTAAAAGATGGCCCTTTAAAATAAATTTAATCAAAAGAAATTCAGGAAGTGTGGTAAGCCAGCAGGGAATAGAATTTTTATATTAGAGTCTTTTTATTCTTTTATATTTTAGGGCTATAACACTAAGCAAGTCACCTGTTCCATTTGTGTTAAGGATCAACCCAGCTCTGAATATTCAGATGTTTGAAAAACTAAGAATTATTTTAAAAATAATTTTACAAATAATTTTACAGATGTATCCTAGAAAGGTTTGGCTACAGGATTATTAACAATAATAATAATTATAAATGTCTACCAAGCAAAGCTTCTGGCATTTGGTGTCATGAACTTGAATCTATGCTCTGCTACTTGCTGATTATATAATAGTGAGCAAGTTAGATAACCTCATCAAGTCTCCATTTTTCCCATTTGTAAAATGGGAATCATAGTATCTCACAGGATAGTTGAAATTAAATAGATAATGCATGTTAGATCCTTAATACTGAGGAAGGAGTCAATTAAGGTTTGCTGTTTGGTGATTATAACATAAAAAATGAAACATATGTCATAAATAATGGAAAGGCTGGCAGTCTCTGGAGGTCTCTTTCAGGAAACACCCTGTCTGGTGTCTCCTGCAAGCATGAGAGTGATTGGCATGAGTTTGAGCCTACATCATTCTTCAACTAAGACAATTCTTTGCTTAGTTTTAACCTAAACAAACTCCTGTGTGTAGAATTAGATTCCCAATTCCACACATCTTATTCTTATATAAATTGTCTTTGACATAAGTCCTCCTGCCAAAGCGCCCAGTGTCAGATGTATGGATGTAGAAAAGAAGAAAATAAAAAGAATTTGTGAAAAACAAACTCCTGTTTTCAAAGTGTGAAGGTGACTCTCAAGGCACATTTCCATAAATGATTAGACTGTCTAAATAGACACCTCCATGTATCTCCCTCCATTTCTGATTCAGTCATTCATTTGATGCATATTCACTGTGTGCCCAATACATGCCAACCTCTTGTTTTGACTTTTGGGAAAATCAATGAACAAGATAGACTACAACCTGTCCTCAATCTATGCACTCAATAAATGCAAAAACATAAAGATAATTTCATAGAGTGGTAAGTGCTATAAATAAAGCATGGCAATGGGTAAGGGTGTGATGGGGAGGAGGACTATTCTGGCCATCAGTGAAAGTCCCTCTGTAGAGTGTGGACTTAGGAGTGAAGCCTGGAGGATAAGAAGGTGTCAGTCTAGCAAAGACCTAGAAAATGATCACTCAGGCAGAGAATACAGCAAGTACAAAGAGACTGTGATGGGACATTCTAGGGACTGGCATGGCAAGCGTGGGGCAGATGTGCAGTTCACAAAGGACATGGAGATGCATGCGGTTGGAACGGAAGGCAGAGGCCAGATCATGAAGGGCTTTCAGGTCATGGCAAGCAATTTGGCTTTATTCAAGTTTCAGTTGGAAGTCATAACAGATCTTTAACAAACTGTGCTTTAGAAGATCAGGCTGGCTGCTGGGTGGAGAATGAATGGATTATAGGGAAGCATGAGTGGACACAAGGACATCAGTGAGAAGGTTACTGCAGTGGTTTAGTCAAGGGAAGCAAGGGCTAACATGAAGGTGGAGATGGCAAGAAGTATTTTGGATGTAGAGCCATCAGGACTTAGTGCTTCATGGGTGGGAAGGGATAAGAGAGGCAACAAGAATGACTCCTAGATTTTTGGGTTGAGAAACTGCATGGATGGTGGCTTGTGCTATTAATGGGATGCAGAAGTTTTGGAGAAAAGAATCATTGGGGAGGAAAAACCTTAAGCTCCATCTCAGACACATTAGGATACTGGTGGTCATCCAAGTGGAGGTGTCTAGTAGGTAGCTGAATAAGAGTATTGGTATTCAGAGGCAGAGTCAGAGTTGGAAATGAACAGAAGGAAGTTATCGGAACACAAGGAAGTTATCGGAACACAGGTGATATCTAAAGCCATCAGATTGGATGAGATCACCAATGAAATGTGTGTGTGTGTGTGTGTGTGTGTGTGTGTGTGTGTGTGTGTGTGTGTGTGTATTAAATTTAATTTTATTTTAAAGTTGTGGGGTACAAGTCAGGATTGCATACATACGTGGTTCGGTACAGGTGAAGTTTTGGGCCTCCCATTGGACCTCACTTCACCTAGATTAGGATCAAGTACACTTATTAATGTTATATGCCTCTCCACCCTAACCTCTGGCCATGTCCTGCTATTGCCAATCCATTTTTTGTAGTATTATGATAGGTGTTCAGAATCCACTTATGAGTGAGAACATGTGGTACTCAGTTCTTTGTTTCTGTGATAGATCACTGAGCATGATCTGTAGATGAAAAGTCTGAGACCTCTAAAGCCCTCTGACACACAAAGACACAAAGACCCAGCTGCAAAACAGGAGTCCGTAAAGGAAGGAGAGGAGGAGGGACCAAGGACAAAGGAGAAAAGTCTAGAGAAGTCTGGAGAAAGAATGTTTTAGCAAGAAGGTGTCAAGTGCTCCTGAGAGGAGTTAGAGGAGAGAAGCTGAGCCTTGGGTAGCTGAGTGTGGGTGGGTGAGATGGAGGACAGTGATGATGTCTTCCATTGGTGGGAACTAAGGTTTGACTGGAGTGAGTGTAAGAGAGATTGAAGACAAGAAGGTGAAGAGAACAAGAATAGAAACTTTGGAATTTATTTTGCTGCAAAGGAGACAGAGACATAGGAGTAGGTAGAAGGAGACACTGTCATGAGAGAGATTCTTTCTTTTTCTTATGACAGGTGATTATAAAGCAAAGAAAGAGTAACAACAGAGAAATTAATAAGAAGAGATGAAAATTCTTCCATGAGGGTTTATAAAACCACCAGAGGTCCTACATGGGTATGGTTCTATTCTTGTTCTCTTCACCTTCTTGTCTTCAATCTCTCTTACACTCACTCCAGTCAAACCTTGTTTAATCGGCTTGCTTTCTTCAAATGCCCAAGAAAAGTTAGACAGAAGTGTTGGGGCCCTGGGGTTTTAAGAAGACTGCAGAAAGTGAAAGCACCGCGAGGAAAACATGTTTTGAGTTTCCAGCAATTGGCTTGCAAACGCGCTTTTGGAAAACAACCCATTTTTTAAGCTTGGGAGTGCCTGGATTACATTAGAAGCAAGGAAAAACTTGCTAATTTAATGGGAGCCGGCAAGCTGAATAAACTAATTTATGTGATTCCAGATTTTGTTTCCTGTTAATCTATCTAAGTAATTAGTCTGTATAATCAAAATGAAGCCCAAGGCTAAGTATAATTGCGGTTTCTTGGTACATACATACAATCTTACACACTGCTTTGAAGGCTAGGAGAGCTTGGGAGAAGAGGGAGCCTACAATTTCTGTTGAAATTTTAAATACAGATGTTCTATTTTACAAGGAAATCTTCCAAGAAACTGCCAAATGGCCTTGTAGTCCTGTAAGATTTAGGAATACTGGTTTGGTGAACTTTGGTCTGCTATTTTATTATCACCTAGCAAAGAAACCTCCTGGACTTCAGTTAACACTTCCTAAGTAAATAAATACGTTTTCCTTTTTTTGAGATGGAGTCTCACTCTGTCGCCCAGACTGGAGTGCAGTGGCACACTCCTGGCCACCGCAGCCTCGACCTGCTGGGCTCCGGCGATCCCTCCGCCTCAGCCTTCCAAATAGCTGAAACTACAGGTGCGCACTACCACGCCCGGCTAATTTTTTGATTTATTGTAGAGACGAGGTCTCACCAAGTTGCCCGGGTGGGACTCAACCTGCAGGTTCAGGCAATCCACTCACCCAAAGTGCTGGGATTACAGGCTGAGCCTTTGAGCCCGGCTATAAATACGTTTTCATGTGAGTAGAAATGAAAAATTATTCCAAGTAATTCTGAAATTATTTGACTTCAAATGACTTTTGGCCATTTCCTCAGATGAATATATCCTTAAAATACAAATATGTGCCCACAATGGGGATAGTCGAAGGAATATTCTGAGACTTGAGAGTCAAAACCCCAAGAGGAGCAGCCAATGGGTTTTGCAAATGGCCACCTCCTCGGAATAGGTATAACATCTCCCAAGTCATTACTGTGAAGAGGCTGACACTTGTTTGGATTGCATGTTTTGGTGGGCTTGCTTAAAAAAACAATACACACACACATAACATTACTTCTTTGAGTCAAATATTTTATAAATTTCTCTAGCTCTATATATTTAGTAACAACATTTATGATATAGATTAGCAACATTTCTGACATTTTAGGTAGAGGAAGCTCAGAATTAACACTCAAAATTAATTTTTCTAATTTTGGGAGTTGAATTATTTGTTTCTAAAGCAAAGACATTCATAACTATCAACAGAATTCCAAAAGAGAAGCTCCAACTAATGCTTTGGGAAGAAGCAGTCTCATTGGGATACCATGACCAATTCCAAATGTGACTTTTGGAAGGGAAACACTCATTTACATGTGTGTCTCCTGGAGCATTTGTTAGCAAAGAACTCAACCTCGCTGATGTACAGTCACACTTAAGAAAGCCATCTCCACACTGAGAGTTCCATGGAGTCTCACGTATTCCCTAAGGACTGCATAACAAGAAGGCATATTTTGCCCCTGCGATCCCATGTTCTAGGAAACTGAATCAGGGAGCAATTCATTTGGAAATTTATCTCAGATTGCATGTATTACATCAGCATCAGAATTTTACCAGTTATGCAGTACTTCTTACAGATACTAAATAACAATACAAAATTAGCTTGATTTAATCGTCTCACAGTATAAACATATGTCAAAACACCCCATGAATATATACTATATACAATAATTATTTGTCAATTAAAATAAAATTAATCCTAATTACTTGATCTGATCATTACACACTGTACACATATACCAATATATCACATGTGCCCCATAAATATGTACACCAATTGTGTATCAATAAAAAATTTATAAAACAAAAAATATACATATATGTATTTTTAAATTTTCTAAGCATGGCTTCCCCACATATGCGACGTAAATGATAATCCACTATAAACTAGACATCTTTCTGGTGAATAAGTACATGACCCATTTATAGGTTTTATATATTTGCACAACTTACATGAGCATGCCCTCTGGGGTCATTCGTCCAGTTTGAATTAAATGGGCTCCAAATTTAAATCCTGCTGCATAAGCAAAATATACAAAGGCATGGCTGAATGCATAACAGCTTCCAGTGATCTGTGTTTTCTTCAAGGTATTTCTGAAATGCAAAAAAATTTTCCAAATAATGGGGCATGAATTATAGCAAGGTCAATTTAATAAATGTAGAGTAGTGAATATAGAGGACTTTGAAATATTAAAATTTAGTGAATATGCATTTTTTTCTAAGCATTAAAGAAAAAGTCTTTTTTTTACTAGTGAGAATTATTTTGAAGACAGATAATATAATGATTTTTCTATAGCTATATACTCTAGTGTAGCGAAGTTCATTTTATGTACTTTCCAGTGAATGGACAGACTGTGAAAGAATAGCTGGTGTAAGAGTTAAAGAGATTTGGTTTAGAGTTATTTAGAAATATTCTCTAATTCTCTATTATAATATTTCATTAACAGAATAAATAGACTTCAAGGGTGATACCAACAACAAGCACGAGTACAAAAGAGGACAAAGCTATCTTTCTGATAGAGTAATACAAAGATATTAAGTCAACAGAATAAGGAGGACTAGTTTCAAATTAAAAGGAGTAAGCACATTTATTGTGTATATATTTATTTTGAAATGTAAATTGTTTCAGGAATTTAATGTAAAGGGCTGAGCAATCTTCTTTTCTTTCTTGTATATGTTATTTCATCGATCTTCTTTCAGGAAAACAAGAAAAATAATGCACATTTAATAACACACAGTTCATGGTAATATGGGAGGATCTAAAATATTTGTTCTAATTGTATGCCCTTGATTCCTCTTCTAGTTTTCTTGTGGTGAAGTCATATGAAGCATCATGATATGCCATTATTAGGAAAGATGACAGAGCAAATGGATTGGCGGGCAAGTCACTGAAGTTGCTCAGGAGGACTGCCTTTGCAGAACACAAGATGGTGAATGGAGTCATCATGAATCCACAGTCACCTGTGTTGCGTCTTAAGCGTCTCTTCATACTTTCGCTCAAAGGCTTTTTCTCTTGTTAATGACACTATAGTACGTATATTCTCCACAGCTTCAGTTGCTATCTTATAAAATAGGACAATACAATATAGAAATAAAGGTAGCAATGGTTAATCTCTTCCTGGTTGTGAATTCCAGTCATTCCCCTGGGGACATATTAAGTACATCAAGTCAATATGTTTTCTTGACGAGTATTCTTAGCTCCTCCCCCCTCCAAATGAGATAGGAAAATGATACTTCAGGACAATAGGCTTAAAGGAGATTTCTTTTGAGAAGATTTAGTCAACTGATCTAAGTTTCACCTCCTTCAATTTTTTACCCAATTTCTATTTAAATTGCATCCATAGACAAAATAATCAAATATTAGCAAGCATTATGTTTACATACAAAGGAGCTTCCTATAAATTATGAAACAATTCAATTAAAAGGTAGCAGGGAGCCTCGAATAATTATTTTATTCTAGCACAGAAATGCAAATCGCAATTGAAAAGGACTCAGAGCTGGGCTCGGTGGCTCAGCCCGTAATCCCGCGCCTTTGGGAGGCTGAGGTGAGTGGATTGCCTGAACCCACGGGTTCGAGATCCACCTGGGCAACTTGGTGAGACCTCATCTCTACAATAAATAAAAAATTAGCCAGGTGTGGTAGTGCGCACCTGTGGTTCCAGCTACTTGGAAGGCTGAGGCGGAAGGATCGCCGGAGCCCAGCAGGTCGAGGCTGCAGTGGCCGGGAGCGGCCACTGCACTCCAGTCTGGGCGACAGAGTGAGACTCCAACTCAAAAAAAAAAAAAAAAAAAATTAAAAAAGAAAAGGACTCAGGAACATTCTAGTAAAGTAACATGGGACATGGCTACAAAATTCTCTATAAGATAAAGCCATTTCTCATTCTGATGTCTGTGAACTTTAAAAATATTTGATTTAAATATGATTAATGCCCCTCTATATTTATATAGTTTTCCAAAAGAATGCATAATTATATGGGATTCAAAATGAAACAGACTTTTGGCTTTAAATAACTTTTTGGATGTGAGAATAGAAGTTGGATTAAAAAAGAAACTTCCTGTTTTTACATTCTGTTTCTAGACTGATAGAGCAGATTGTGGGACAGGGGAGAGCCCACTGGACACAGCCTTATCTAAAGGAGAACTTGGGTTGCAGGAAAGAACTAGATTTTTGGACTGTGATCAGGGTACCTTGATTCGGCTCTCAGTTTTGATGCTGAGTAGTTTTAAATTCTTGTTCATCTAAAAATGAACTCAGAGAAATCTCCATTTGTTACATATCCTGTAGTATACAAAGAAAGTGGATAAGAACACCGAAACCTTGTTTGAGGGGGAAAAAAGAGAAATAAACTAAAAAAAAAAACCCTTTGTAACTGTTTTCACAATGGAGAAAAGACTAATACCATTACAGAACCTTAGAAAATAGTCTTTAAAATCCTAATATAGACATTTCAAGCCTGAAATATCAAACATTTGATGATTTGTCCAAATCTACACACTCAACTAAAGAGGGACCAATATATTTCATTGGTTTATATTTTATTTTAATTTTTTAAAGAAATGCCTTTTAATTTAGGCAAATAAAGCTCAAGAAGCTGGGGTTCTCATCTGTGGTGCCCGGCCTTCCTGCCTCTGCCTGGGGTCACTTCCCAATCAGAGGTCCAGTGTCTCTCCAGAACCATGAAAAAAGGTCATTCAGGTGACTCATCATTGACCTGGGCTCAACAAGCCTAGCCACCATCACATTTTCATATATCTGATCTACCAGCAGCTGGGCCAGGTGAGGCTTGTGCTCTCTCAGCTGACTGAGTTTCCTGATGAGTGTGTGCCCGGAGTTCTGAAGAACTCCCCAGCAGTCTGGAAGGAACGTGAATTACGAGCACCAGCCTCACTCATTGGTCTGTATTTTAAACTGGTGTTTGGTAAATCGACTTATTAAAAGCCATAGGGAAAGGCTTCAGTTTGCCTGTTTGTTGTTTAGAGTTATGGATTGTATAGGTTTAGCTTACTCTAATAATACAAAAAGGAAAAGTTGAAGGGCACATACACAACTAAAGCTCATGATGTAAAAAATAAGATGTGTAAAATATCATTAATTAGTCGTCATTAATTTAGAAATTGTGCAAATGAGCACAATGTTTAAATCAGAGAAGGCTAAACCACTGTTCGTTGTCTCTGAGGCAAGTATTTGCCAAATCCTTTATTTTATGCAGCACAAGCAAACATTCCAAGGGTCCTTATCTAGTGTAAGAAAGACAGAGAGGTCCAAGGGTCAAGCAAATCTGAGTACGATGAGTCATGTGCTTGGCATCCTATTTCATGAATATTCATGATATTTATACTGTACCAGTTGTGCCATAGTCACTGTGATACTGACCATAAATGATAGATGGGGGACCCCCGAAAAACCAGAATGATTTTTTGGAGTACAGAGCCCTTGTAGTACAGGCTTCACCACTAGGTAAGTGTTCTAGGAACCCATTGGCATCAGTGTACCAGCTAGCATTGTTATGAGAGACTGTGTTCAACTTTTTTTTGGAGATTCTTCCAAAGCGTTTGCCCATTTCATGATGAATGATTTACGAGCACCGCCTGCCCACACCACACTGAATGTTCAGCAGTTTTTTAATCAAAAACCAGCATGACCCCCATGCCTTACCCTCCATATTCACCTAATCTTATCCCAAGCAACTTTTAAATTTTGTTTCCCTGGATGAAAAACGTCCTTAAAGGGAAATGTCTTGCCAATGTGGTAGACAAAAACGCCAATATGTGTGAAACAAAAAAACGGCAGAAACACTAAAAGGCATCAAGACTGATGAGTTCAAAAACCATTTTGAGCCCTGGAAAAAGTATCTGAAAAGGTGTATTGCATCAAATGGAGAGCACATTGAAGGTGACTAAATGTATGAATAAATACACAATTTTTAATAAATAAATTCCAGTTTTTGAGGGGATCCTCATTGTATTAAAGTCATTTTTGTTTTCAGAGATTGTTCACCAATGTGGCAAAGATTTCTGAAACTAGAGCATGAGAAGAACAGCTTACAGACCTCTGTGTATGGCCAGCAGAGGATCAGTGTTTACAGATTCAGCTTCAGAAAGGCTGACATGAAAAATAAGTTTTGGACCTCTACCAAGATGAAAGCCAAGAAGAGTAGGGTAGAAGGCCACCAAAACAAAGCAAAGCAAAACAAAACAAAACAAAATTGCCAAATACCCAAGGCTCTCCAAAGACAGATAGCTTGCGAAAGGCTGGAAGCAGATGGCAGATGCTAGCCAGGGATGTTGTGCAAGGGACTCCTTGAGTGAGTGGTTGGATACAATGACGTCTCTTTCACTTCTTAGATGCTATGATTCTACAGTGCTTCCCTCAATCTCTCACACAATGATTATTTTTATGAATATGGTTGGATCCTCAGAAGCTTAAATATCTGCACATCAAAGTATTTTCTAAATAATCAAATAAATTATATATAAATGGTTCTTGCTTCTAAAACCTTGTCTTAAGTGCTACCAATGTGCAGTGGATTGCCTTATACTCAATAACTGCTGTATATCGTGTTTGTTTTGAAAAATAAAATACACAGAAGAATTGCTCAAAAAATTTGATTATTCAATGATCAGAGAATGGGGAATCATGTCATTAGAGAACTCCCCCATGATATGGTAATAGTAACAATGACTGACATTATTAAATGCTAACTATCTTTCAGGTACTATTCTATGTGTTTTGTATATAATAATGTGCTTTGTGCAATATTCACAAAAATCTATGTGTGGATACTATTATTATTTCCACTTTACAGGTGAGAAAAATCAAAGTCCACAAAGGTTGACATAACTTGCTCATATCACACATTTGTGAGTGATAGAATCTGGATTCTAACTCAGCCAGCTTGACTCCAGAGGCTGTGTTCTAAATCACACACTCTATTGCTATAATATGTCTATTTTCCATTCTAAACTGGGCTGTGTGCATTTCAACACATCCACCACTTTACAGATTCTTAAGAGATGAAGTAACATATTGTAAAGATGGGAGCTCTGATTGTTTTTCTCTTAAAATGTTATAATGTTAATAACAGTCTTCATTTTACCTTTCCAGCACGCTGAAGTTCCTATGATCCTTGTTGACAAATCCAGTCACTGCTGCGGTTTCAATCATTCCTGTCAGAGCAAGTACCGGAGCAATGCTCAGAATCAGGAGAGTCATCTCTCATTCATACATAAAGGAGATGATCCCAGAAAGTCTCATGTTAGTTGCATTTTGTGTAAAGATACCAATCCTAGAACCTGTTGCTTATAACCAGATTTTTTTTTTTTTGGGAAAAAAAAAGTCAGTTAACTTTACGTTTATAAGACTCTGTATCATTAGGAATAAGAAATAAAGGAGGAGGGAGGAATAAACTCTTGTTAGTTATAGATTGAGTACACAGAAAATACATAACAATTTTGTTCAGAGTTCCATCTATCTCCCTCCAATATCTCTTGTTTTACATCCATTCCTTTATATTAAAATAAATGTTACAGCAAAAATACCAGATTGTCTTTGTCTCACGTATCAGTTTAGACCCTGTAACCATTGGCCTCTTATGTGTACTTTGGGCAGGGCCCTGTACATTTCAGATTTCAACTTAATCTCTCATCTAATTAATAAACTTTTTAATAGAAAAAAATAATTCTTATTCTTAAAAAACAGGGTAGACTTTCTTTTTTCTGGATTTTATATTTAGATTTATACTTAGAGATTAAATAAGAAAAATATTTTTAAAGTGCCCTCAACTAAGGAATCATTATGCTTCATTTTCCTGCCTTATATCCAAGACTGAGAAGTCCAAACGAACTGGCTTTTAGTTTAGTGGAACCCCATGGAAGACTGTAGAGAAGCCAGATAAGAGTCGGGCTTGGTGGCTCAGCCTGTAATCCCGCGCTTTGGGAGGCTGAGATGAGTGAACTGCCTGAGCCCGCGGGTTTGAGACCCACCTGGGCAACTTGGCAAGAACTCATCTCTACAATAAATCAAAAAATTAGCCGGGCGTGGTAGTGCGTGCCTGTAGTTCCAGCTACTTGGAAGGCTGAGGCAGAAGGATTGCCGGAGCCCAGCAAGTGGAGCCTGCGGTAGCCAGGAGCGTGCCACTGCACTCCAGTCTGGGCAAAAGAGTGAGACTCCAACTCAAAAAAAAAAAAAAGAAGCCAGATAGGAACAGGCTACCTGAAATTAAATACTATCTGTTTAAAGGGACACTTTTATATTGCTCTGAGACCTTTCCTTAAATAGTTTTGCAAGATCTTGCATCCCAATCCAAGTTAAGTATGTTGAAAGCTGAAGTTATAGGATTTCTTTTGTTTTCTCAGTGACAGATACACAGCCATACTCTTCTTGTTTCCGTACACCCAAACACCCAATAACAACAAAACAACTCACTTGTGCATGCATGTGCATACACATGACACTCTCCACCTCTTCAACTTATAAAATCTTACTGATAAAAAACTGATTTTGAAAATGACAGAATCATAGTCACTGTTAAAAATTCTAACTAAGCCGAGCTCAATGGCTCAGCCTGTAATCCCAGCACTTTGGGAGGCTGAGGTGAGTGGATTGCCTGAGCCCGCGGGTTCAAGTCCCGCCTGGGCAACTTGGCGAGACCAAGTCTTTACAATAAATAAAAAATTAGCCAGTGTGGTAGCACGCACCTGTAGTTCCAGCTACTTGGAAGGCTGAAGCAGAAGGATCACCAGACCCCAGCAGGTCGAGGCTGCGGTGGCCAGGAGCGGCCACTGCACTCCAGTCTGGGTGACAGAGTGAGACTCCAACTCAAAAACAAAAACAAAACAAAAAAAAGCAAAACAAAAATTCTAACTAAAAGAAAGGAGTGTGTTAGGTAAGTATTTTTTTACTGTTTACGATTGATAAAGTTGTGGTCACATCTGCTAGGAATTTTATGGGAAAATCAACATTTTAATAATTAATAGCATTAAAGTGCCAGTTTACATACATGCACCAAAGACATGAACTTAAAATTTAAGTGGTTGGAAAAGATGATTTGAATTATGCATGTAAATTCTTTTTGAAAGTTATACATTTCTATTTCATGAAGAGTAAAAATGGCAAGCTTGCTATATCTTAGCTTATATATTCACTAAAATAAAATCTAATTCACCTTCAATAATATTCTCAGGTGAATTTTTTATTTCTGTTCGAATGAAAATTATTTATGGAACCTATAAAAATAATATTTTTATCGTTTACATAAATTCTTTCTTTTTAAAAAACTTTTTGTAGAGATGGAGCCTTGCTGTGTTACGTAGGCTAGTCTTGAACTCCTGGCTTTTAGTGATCCTCCTGCCTTGGCCTCCCAAAGTGTGAATTCTCATTTTTCTACTGGTGAAGATATTATAATCATGCAAGGACTATAACTCATGCCATTTGAAGATGGACAGATCACATATATAAATTGAATTAGGTTACTATACACTAAGAATTATGGGCCTACGTGGGAATGCCATTTTGTACATAATACTGAGTTATATTCTCTCCCTTAAAATTTTAAGGATAATGAAGAGATAAATAATGATGTATGTTTGGGCTAGGTTGTGTCCTCCATAAATTCATGTGTTGCACTTTAACCAATTCTCAGTCCTCAGAAAATGACTGTATTTGGAGATAAGGTAATTATAAACAAACAAATACAGTAATGATTAAAGAGGCAATTAAGTTAACATGAAGTCTTTAAGTTGTGTCCTAATCTAATCCGACTGGCATCCTTATAAGAAGAGGAAATTTGGACACAAACATGTATGCACAGAGAGAAGACAGACCACACGAGGACACGGAGAAGAAGCCAGATACAAGCTAAGGAGGGAGGCCTCTGAGTAAAACCCAGTTCTGTCCCCACTTTGATCTTGGACTTCTGGATTTCAGAAGTGTGAGAAAATAAACTTCCATTGTTTAAGTTCATCTGTGGTTCTTTGTTATGGCAGCCACCCACCCATCACAAGTTTCAGGGTCACATACACCAGATAAGTGGGTGATCAAGCTGTGGAGCTTTGTACTGTTGGAGGCCCTCCTCATCTCTTATTAAATACTAAATGCTCCTGGTGTGGTGTTATCTTATGGTCCTTCATGCCCCTTCTTGAAGGACTCCTGGAAGAGGGAGTCTTTTAAAGGGCTAAACACGAAAGTATTACCATATAGTTCTCATGGATACACTTATATACATAAAAAACGTTAGAGATGAATTGTGTGGACATATATTCAATTCAAAAGACCATGGTGGGGAGAGGCTGGGTGTTGTTAGTGGGTGTGTGGCTTCTAAGCTTTGGGACTGGAAGAGATTACTGGGAAACTGAGTAGATGAAACAAGGAGATTCCCTGAGGCTGTGTCAGGGATCTCTGCTCTTTAGAGCTTCAAGGGTGCAACCATTTGTAAAGGACTTAGGGTTTAGCCCTTGCCTACTTGCTTTGCTGGATGTGTCCCTAAATTGGCTGGTTTCTCTTCTAGGGAAATGTCAGGAGTGCTGATTTTCAAGTTATCTTGCCTTTTCTGATGCTAAAGCTCACCTTAAGAATAACTTTTCCTCTTTCCCAAGCCCATTTGTCTCCTTTTGAATTGAATATATGTCCACACAATTTGTCTTTAACATTTTTTATGTATATAAGTGTATCCATGAGAACTATATGGTAATGCTTTTGTGTTTAGCCCTTAAAATGTCTACTAAAGTATTGTGCTTAAAATCTGTGGTATAATAAAATTTAATCTTTATCCCTTTTTCCTGAAAAAAGCTCTTAAAAAATACTAAATAATACAACCACACAAAAAAGTATACATATTGTGCTATGTAGTAGTGACATTTAAAAAAATTATCGTTACATCTTTGTTGAGAATAGGATAGTCATTATTCTTTAAATATAAATTTATCTTAACTAAAGATTACTAAGAAATTATTTGCCATCAATTACTTGATAGGTTATGTTTTGTAGGCCTTTATATATTGACTAATTTTCACTTTGTAGTTTATTTTCATATTTTGAAGCCAATGACTTGTTCTTCAGAGCTCAATGGCACTATACTTACATTGACAAAAGGATAAAATATAACTATTGGTCAGTTTTTCTTTTCTGTTTGAAAATTTTCTATTGTAGTTCCTGATTCCTCACTGCCTTCCTTTGTTTTTATTTTATTTAGTTTAAAGATGACAATTCTAGACAATAAATAAAAAGGAAATGAAATACAGAGTAGAAAATTTAAAAAGTAAAGATGGAAAGCATGCTGTTTTTGTAAGATTGTGTGGAATATTATAAAAAAAGTAGAGATACTTAACAGAGTCACACTGGCTGAACATTAGAGAGTCATTTAAAATTTGCTTAATCTCATTTCTAAAAGCTTCCAAGCATAAACTTTGCAGATTTTTTATGAGACAGTCATGTGTTTGAGTTTTTTGTTTGTGACACAAGAACTTTCTACAAAGTGACTTGTATTTGCTTACACTTGCTTGCTCAATAAACTTGGATTTTTCACTCTTATGTGAATCTGCTGCTTGAAAATAAGATGATATCCTTTCTATATAGCATTTTAGTTTAAATTACCCCAAACTTATTGAAATATTCAGTCAGTGCAACCAAGAACAGGCCACAAACTCGGCCTTTTGGTGGTGGTCAGTAAATACATAAGACTTTCTATATTTATTTCAAACTATTTAAGAGACGATTGTTAAACAAAAATAATTATAATGTAGTGTTGGTTTTATTACATATGTAGAAGGAAATTATATGACAGCAACAGCAAAAGATTGGGTGGGAAAAATGGAAGTACTACACTCTTGTTAGTTTTTACACTATAAATTGACATGGTATATCACTTGAAAGTAGACTGTGATAAGTTAAAAATGCTTACTATAATAAACCTCAAAGTGACCATTAAAATAACAAAACAAAGAATTATACCTACAAATATCACCTTTCCTCCACTCCTCAAAAAGAGATGGAATGAAATAATAACTTTAATGCAAAAGAAGGCAGAAAAATAGGAAAATTGTACAAAGAACATATGGAATAGAAAGCAAATAGCAAAATGAGAGATTTAAAATGGTCTGAATATCCCAATTAAAAGGGATCTATATTCTGACCCTCTACCTGGTTTTTCATTGACCATAATGTAAGAATAGTTCTTATATTTTTTAAATAGCAGGAAAAATATCAAGAGAATAATAGTTTGCATCATGTGAAAGTTATAAGCAATTCAAATTTCAGTGTCTATAAATACAGATTTATTAAAACACAGTCATGCTCTTTTGCTTACTTATTGTTTATGACTGTCTTAGACTATAGTGATGAAGTTGAGTAGTTGCTAGAGAAACCAAATGTGTCACTCTTATCATTTGACATGTCTATTTGGCATACTGCAAATTTCAGTGATGTGGTTATAATTTTATAGCATTTTTATATTGCCATTACACATTCATCATTTCAAAACAAGAAAGGAAAAGTGGACTTTGAATACCATGCTTTTTAGTAACAGTAGACTGTGAATTATCTTGTATTCTAATTAGATGCCACAACATTGTGTTTTTTATGCCATGGCACAAAATTACAAGACTGAACACTCATCACAATATTTGAAATTCACAGGAAAGCAAAATTCAGGAAAAGTAGAAAATTTCAAATGAAATATTTCATCTTAGAATTCCTTCACAAAACTATAATGTAAAAATGAGACTGGAACCAAAGTTATGTTTCCAAGTGGCTCAATTTATTAACTAACTAAAGAAAGTTATTTGTAAATAGTGAGTTGATTAAATCATTTTGATTGCAGAAATGGAAGAAATGTTTTCAGATTACATAACTTGATAAGACTATTCATCATTTTGTGAAGACAGCTGCACAGTTGTCAACATTAAGAGCAATACCAGCCGGGCTCAGTGGCTCAGCCTGTAATCCCGTACTTTGGGAGGCTGAGGTGAGTGGATTGCCTGAGCCCGCGGGTTTGAGACCCACCTGGGCAACTTGGTGAGACCTCATCTCTACAATAAATCAAAAACTTAGCCAGGTGTGGTACCACATGCCTGTAGTTCCAGCTACTTGGAAGGCTGAGGTGGAAGGATCGCCAGAGCCCAGCAGGTCGAGGCTGCAGTGGCTGGGAGCATGCCACTGCACTCCAGTCTGGGTGACAGAGAGAGACTTCAACTCAAAAGCAAAACAAAAAAAGAGCGATACCAATTGTCAATTAAAAAATAAGGTGGATTATTGTGAGTTGTTTTCTCTGGCTCTTCATGATTCAAATATACTATTGATGCTGTTCAGTTGTTGACTTTTTGAGGAGCCAATGCTGAGTTTGAAATGACTGAAAAGTTAGGCACTATGAATAGCTTCAAAAAAGTTGAGAAAAAAAATCTAGGTAGTGCAATCTGAAGTGGAATCTGCTAAGACGTATTACAACTGATGGTGGTGAAAATATTTGTAGAGCAGAAAAAAGTCTCAGACAACTTTGCAAAGCTTGTGAAAATATTAAAAATCTTGTGAAATGTTTAAAGCCTACAATTATTCATTATTATTCATCAACATGTATTTGGTGGAAAATAATTGAACTTATCATGCATTATTTAACCAGTCGTGTTAATGATTAAGTTTATATATTCTCTAGTAGATTTAACTATCCTAATTTCTATGAATCTATGAGTTTTACTTGCCTTACCACACTGCAGTTTGATGTTTTAGCAGTGGTAGAGTTTTATTGCAATATTTTGAGTTCAGTGCCAAGATTGATTTTTATTTTGCAAGAAGAGCCACCCTTAGCTACCATTATCGAATACTAAATGGCTTTAGATATTAGCTTTTGTTATAGATTTGATAATATTTCTTAATTAATTCAACCAAAAACTTCAAGGCAAAACAGCAATTATATGCCAACCTTACATTGTGGTGAAGTCATTTCAATGACTACTAACATTGTTCGAGTCCAAAGTAATATCATGCTGTTTTATACACTCCCCATATCAAAGAGATAAATCAATAAATGAGGTCACCATTGTCTAGATGGTAACAGTCTAGTTCTAACTAATAAACTAACTGAGCTCTTGGAATTAATAAATGATAGCCCTGATGAGAAGAGTTCTTGGCACTGACATTGGGTATGTCAATGATATATCAATTGTACACTATGGTATCAATAACACACTTTCTTGTGGACAAAAATGAGGTAAGAGTTTTGGTTGATGAAAAGGGATTACTAAAATGCAATTTTGTAGAATCTGGTCTCCAAATGTATCTAAAATAGCTTTTATCTTTAATAAAACGACATACTACACAGAAAATAGTCTGTTGACAGATGTACTGGCAATAAGCCATTCCCCTGGATTAAAATAATATCAGAAAAATTGGTTGTGTTCAGTCAACTATTTTAGGACTCATGTTGTCCTACGACTCTATTTCACTAAATGTTTTGATCATGACTCTCAAAGTATCAGCGTTTCTAAAAATGGCCAGAGGCATATCTTTTGGGTCATTAGATAAAGGGTTTGAATTAAGATTTATTATTATTAAGAAGTTATTTTGTGAACATTCCTTCTCATACCTTTGGTAAAATAAAACATAACTGAAATTACATGATGAGGAAACTGAGATGGAATATAACTTATTTAACTCGATATGATAGGAAATATGATCCCTGCATTATGATTTCCTTACTCAGTTCTAAGAAAGAAAGTGGAGGACAAATAAGATTGGTAAATAATTCTTACATTAATAGAAAATGGATTTATTGAAATTGAACATGAATCCACCTTTATATTGTAAAGGAACGTTTTATGTAAATTACATGCTAAGAAACACAGTATCACTCTTGGGATCGTTCTTTGGTTGCTTTACTTTTAATTTTGTTTTATTTAATTTATTTATTTTTTCTATAGAGATGGGGCCTTGCTATGTTGCTCAGGCTAGCGTGCAGTGATTATTCACAGGTGCAATCCCATTAGTGCTCAACACGGGAGTTTTGACTTGCTTCATTTCTGATCTGGGCCAGTTCACTCCTTGTTTTACTTTTAAAATTCAGAAACTTTAAAATCTTCCATTTGGTATCCAATCATTTATTCCCTAGCTATTTATATTTATACAATGAAGATAATTTCACTTGCTCAGAAGTTATTATAAGACCAGCACTTACTAATTGTAGCAAGAAAATTTCAAGTGATCAAGTCAGATGTTTATAAAGAATCAAGATAAGGCCAGAAGCCGTGGTTCATGCCTGTAATCCTAGCACCTCAGAAGGCCGAGGTGAGAGGATTGCTTGAGCCCAGGATTTTGAGACCAGCCTAGCAACACAGTGTGAGCAAGCCTCTAAAAACAAAAACAAAAACAAATTAGTTAGGAGTGGTGGAATTCACCTAAAGTCCCAGCTACTCAGGAGGTTGAGACTGAAGGATTGCCTGAGCCCAGGAGGTAAGGCTGAGGTGACCAGAATCATGCCACTGCACTCCAGCCTTGGCAACACAGAGTGAGACCTTGATTCAAAAAACAAACAAAAAGTATCAAGGTGACAAATGGTCTCATTAATTTCTCTCAACTAAGGCAATGCTATTTATTAGAAACAATGAACAAATATAACGACAGTAATGTTGGTTTTTCAGTACTAATTTGGTCTTTTGGTTGAAGCAAATGTTTTCTAAAAGAGATGTCTCACATGTAAATATAGCTGCTGGTAAGAATGGCTGTTTCACTCAAAAGATTCTCAAAAGACTTGAAAGATAGTCTGAGAAAAACATTAACATAGTTAAGAAGAAATAGCAAACTTTGTGGCATGGGAATTCAAATAGAATTATGGCGCTTGATATTTCTGCCTAGATCAGTGAACTCTGGAATTCCAAAATGCAGAAGTTAATCGGATCACTCTACTGTGCTATGAAAACTAATAAAAATAATACTCATTCTTTGACTATTAAGGGAAATTCTGTTCATTTTATTTTTTTAAGTTTATTCTAGTAAAATTGAGCTCCTTGGCCCCATATTAAAACTGAAATACTAGCTAGTGAAATTATAAAGTCTTGTCTTCAAAATAAACAAAAAGAATCTCAGGAAGAAATGAAGATGGCCCCCTTTGAGATCTTTCTCCATCATAGCGTTAGTTTTCCATACCAAAATAGATGCATGTGAATATTCACAACTGTAAGCAACATGCTCTATTCTCTGATAATATAAATCTGATGTTGGAGATATTTATTGAACAAAGAGGTCTTGCAAACGTTACAAAAATTAAAACAGTGCCAGGTGCAGTGGCTCAGCCTGTAATCCCAGCACTTTGGGAGGCCAAGGCAAGAGGATTCCCTGAGCCCGGGGGCTCGAGACCAGACTGGGCAACTTG
Source organism: Carlito syrichta (assembly GCF_000164805.1). Lineage (NCBI taxonomy): Eukaryota > Metazoa > Chordata > Mammalia > Primates > Tarsiidae > Carlito > Carlito syrichta. The sequence goes on along the minus strand of NW_007254767.1, from coordinate 751,414 downwards.
GTGAGATCTCGTCTGTACAATAAATAAAAAAAGATAAGCTGGGCGCAGTAGCACGTGCCTGTAGTTCCAGTTACTTGGAAGGCTGAGGTGGAAGAATTGCCTAAGCCCGGCAGGTCGAGACTGCAGTGGCTGTGAGCGTGCCATTGCACGCCTGGGAGACAGAGTGACACTCCAACTCAAAACAAACAAACAAACACACAAACAAACAAACAAAAAACAGTTTGCCATGTCCTGTGGAAATCACCTTGAAAAGAAACATGTAATTTCGATGGTTGTTTCCATTGACAATTTGTTGCTTTGGTAATAATACTGCAATCAACAACATCTCAGTATTTCTAAATAGAGTAAATGTTTTTAAGATTTTTCTGTCATTTAGAGGTGAATCGTTAACCCTTTCCTTTTATTCCACAAGGATGAAAAGGAAAGCCTATAACTCTGTAAGAGTTCTTATTTTAACAAAGAGATAGAAAGCTTTATCTCATTTCATAAAAAGTAGGAAATTCTTGTTTCCCGCTTCTTTATCCAGAGTTAAGATATCACTTGTTTATAAAAGTTGATTTTATTAAAATTATTGGAAGAAAATTAACAAATTATTTTTTTACCTTTTCTACACTATCCTACTCCCATACTTCTTTAAGCATGATTCTGACATACATTCTGCAGGCTATTCTGTCACTGATTTTTTTTTTTTTTGAGTTGGAGTCTCACTCTGTCGCCCAGACTGTAGTGCAGTGGCCACTCCTGGCCACCACAGCCTCGACTTGCTGGGCTCCGGGGATCCTTCCTCCTCAGCCCTCCGAGTAGTCGGAATTACAGGCATGCGCTAACCATGCCCGGCTGATTTTTTGATTTATTGTAGTGATGAGGTCTCGCTGCCCAGGCGGGTCTCGAACCCCTAGGCTCAGGCAATCCACTCACCTCAGCCTCCCAAAGACGCAGGATTACAGACTGAGCCACTGAGCCCGGCTTGTCACTGATTTTTAATGTGATGCATATATATTTTGCTTCCACATAATGTGACTGGTCATGATCATACACTTTTGTTTAACTTGATCTAACTGGTACACAATCATTTCCAAAGGCACACATGACTAAATTGTCAGACATTCTTTTAACTAATATCTTATTTTCTGGAGGAAGGAAAAACTAAATTATTTTCTTTTATTGGAACTCTTCAAATGTGTGTGTTTTCATTTTGTTGCTTTTTCTTGTCTGATTAACTCTGAGCTCTTTTATCCAACTCATTCTTGTGTCTTCTTTAGTCTTCTTGTTATCCTATTACTATTCCAAATCTTCTTTATTTTTGGTTAAAAACACCCAGATCTGTAAGACTTCCCTTCATCTTTCACTGAGAGTTGTCTGTTAGCCATGAGACTCACCTGGTCTCCTTAGTGATGTGGGTCATCTCAGCACAGTTCACACACAGGCACAGACACATGTGCGCGTACCACATACTACATCATTTAAAAAGAAAAACAAAGTCGGGCTCAGTGGCTCAGCCTGTAATACTGCGCCTTTGGGAGGCTGAGGTGAGTGAATTGCCTGAGCCCGCGGGTTCGAGACCCGCCTGAGCAGGCGAGACCTCATCTCTACAATAAATAAAAAAATCAGCCGGGCGTGGTAGCGCGCGCCAGTCGTTCCAGTTACTTGGAAGGCTGTGGCGGAAGGATCGTCAGACCTCAGCAGGTTGAGGCTGCAGTGGCCAGGAGTGGCCACTGCACTCCAGTCTGGGCAACAGAGTGAGACTCCAACTCAAAAAAAAAAAAAAAAAGAAAGAAAGAAAAACAATATACATACTCCTTGAATTTGTGCTATATCTGTGGCTAGTATTGTTGTCAAGGCTCCCATGCTGTTTTCCTTCTCATCAAACCAGGCAATATCCTAGAAAAAAAGGGAATTAACATATGGTTGTCAAGAACATTTTTCTTTACAGGTATATGCAATTATAATAATATAGAAAAGATGTATACCCATAAATGCCTGAAATAAAAACAATTTCCAAAAATGTACAAAAAGGAAGGCACACACTGACATACCTACAGATACGTTTAATTTATAGTAAAAATAAGTGAACCTAGTTCTGAATTTCTGTTAGTGAAGAATTCATAGAATTTAGAAAGGCCATGAAAATCTTTGCCTGCCAGATCTGTGTGACACTTCCTCTTGTACCAACACCAGACCAAAGATGTAGCCAGGCCAAGCCTAAGTGCCACCACCCAAATATGAGAATGCTGGTCGCTTCTTGAAAGTCTTTCCATCAAGTAGGTGCCCTATTTTTTTTTTTTTTAATAAGCAGGTGACGTTGAAGTAGACCACTGTGTTTCAGCTTGGGTGGGAAGAGAAAGGGCTTCTGAGGTGGAAGAAGGAAGCATAAGTCTGTGTAAGAAATACATGAAAACAAAAACAAAAAAGTACTCTTCTCTGACTAATAACTGATATAGTAAGACAGAAGACAGTTCCTTGCCTCCTTCCTCACAGGTCCTTAATTCCTGTAAGTGCGTGGATCAAGTGACTTTCACTTCTTATATCCATACACACATATATTTACATATAAACTGAAGAACTGAAGCCCAACAGCTTGGACTCATGATCACGTTACCACATTGTATAATGATCAGTGTTAAAACGTTGTTGTGAACCATCAAGTCATTTGTAATTTTACTCCCCAAGTTATTTGTGGAGAGCAGACTCTATTCAAAAAGGAAGGCAATGCACAGCACAATTGAGAAATATTTTTAAAGCTTCCAACCTACACTGACTCATAAGAGAAAATCTCCGGAACTGCCTAGGCAAGATTTTCCCTGACACTTCATTTCACCCCATATCTTACAAGCATGGGGCAAGCTGTGAGAAGCTAAAAACACAGAGGGCTATAACACCCCTGCGGCCAAGAAGCAAACAACCTGAGGAACTGGAGAGGTTAAAATGCAAGCAGGAAAAGCATAATGGAAGGACCATAAAGAAAGGACTGATTTCCCTCTCAACAGCAAATGGAAACAGCACCTCTTAGCACTTCTCAGCCTGAGGAACTCTGATTTCCTTTTATTAACTACTGAATTTTTTTTCCCCACTCAAACTATTTATGTCTCTTATAGATTAAAACCATGTGGAGACTCTTTCTATAAGATGGTAAAGGAAAAAAAAACTATTGACTTATAGAACCCAGCCCAGTCTCTGAGGCCCATATTACACATTGCTGCCAACTAAGAAAATAAAAACGTAACAGATTAAGAGTGTGCATTGATTATGCAGTTGCTTAACAGAAAACTCCCATGGAGGAATAAGGCATGATATGACCACTTCAAGCTACTGCGTTGCTGAGGTTCCCCCAAGAGTTTAAGGTTCTAGATGCCCTAATAGCATCCTATAGAGATAGCAATTTGCATTGCACAGTAGCCACTTTGAAAGCAGAATCTCAGCCAAGAGCCTATCATACTGTGAATACACATCACCAATGGTAACAGTTACTCTTGAACTGGAAGACATTACCTGCTTTTTACTGTATACTCACCCCTCCAAAATTAAGATATGCTGTATGTTTTCTAATGGTTTCTAGATTTCAACATGACATGGAATGCACAAAGAATTTTTAGATACAAAGTGAATTTTAAAATATAGAAAAATAATTTATTTATTGAATATCACATTCCTGATTCTATAGTAACATAGTAACTGGCTATAACACATGATGCATAGGTATATATGTGACTAGTTGTAGTCACTGTCTGATGTCTAATTAGCAAGTTGTCCAAAATTGCTTCTCAATAGGTCAGCAATTGTGCACTTTAGGGATTTGTTTTCCAGCATAGGCAATCTATGCTAAAACATTTTGCAGAATTTCTGGAACTTAGCTGGAGCTGAGTAAAAATTAGCTTGCTTCCCCTCTTCCTGATAGTAATATAATTATAAGAGGCTATTTGACTTTTTGATAGCACTAGATCCATTTTTTTCCTGCCAATCATTCTACTTAGAAGTAAAAATGCAACACTATGGTAAATGCATGTATTCTCTCTCTTTCTATGATAAGCACATATATTCATTCTTTCTCTCTCTCTTTCTCTGTGTGCCACTGCAGCCTTCAACTCCTGGGCTTGGGTGATCCTTACGCTTCAGCCTCCTGAGCAGCTGTGACTCATTTTTTTATTTTTGTAGATATGAGGTTTTGTTATATTTTCCCAGGCTGGTCTCGAACTCCTAGGCTCTAGAAGTCCTTTCACTTTGGCCTCCCAAAGTGCTGGGATTATGACGTGAGCCAATGTGCCTGACCTATAATCTTTCATTTAATCATCACAAGTCTATGAAGTAGATACTACAATTACCCACATTTTATAAGTGAGAAAACTAAGGTACTGAGAGATTAACTCCCCAAGGTCACACAGCTGGCAAGTGCTCATGCCAGGATTTGAAACTCAGTCACCAGTGGCCAAAGTTTTTAATCAATTATCTTGTTCTGTCTCCCAATTGACTCTAGCATGATAGTTGTTTCATGGCCTGTTTCTCTTGCTTCAGAACTCACTACCTAAAGTCCTTTTGAAAGTTATTTAGGGCTTTTTAAGGGCTCTTAGTGATCACCATCAATGCCATATCATCTTATGATTTGAAAATCTCACAACCCCACCCGAAGCCCTAGCCAATCTAATTTAGAGGGAAATAGGTAAAACAAAATTCATATCTGTTCAAAAACTCTATAGTTCTATAGGTCAATATTTATCATCAAAAATTATAAACTTAGTTTTGAAACACAATGAGCAATGAATTATTTACAACTCTTGAAGTCAGCAACCATTAGAACATTCTTTTCTGGAAGGATCTCAATTAATCACATAAAATGTAGATCTTATATCTACAAAAAGACCACACCTGGTTCTATAAATACCTCTACCTTAAATGAGGTTTCAAAATGGTTATGAAAAACACTGCAAGCCTGAGCATGTTTACTAAGCCTTAAAAAAATCTCATCTTAGGACAAAAACTAGATTATCAGAGTTACATAAAATCTTACATCAGGAGCTTTTCTTATTGTAGACAAAGAAGAATTGTAGATACTTATAAGAGATGGCCAAATATGCTACTATTTTCTTTTCCTCCAATTTAAAAAAGCATATTCACAGATAAGAAATAGAATGCTGAAGAATGAAGAGTGAAAACAAACAAGACGTTGAAAGTATAGGATAACAACACCTGTTATGTAGCACAGGGTTTCTGTGTGTGTCTTTGTAAGTGTATGCATGTTTGTTGAAGCCTAGAGTTTATGGTTTATGGAATGGAGCATGCTTTTAAGCAGAGGCTACTTTATCCAAGAATGTTATTATCCGGGCATCAACATGGCTAATGTTAGGCAGAGGATCAATGTCCACTATGATACATCAAAATATTATATTAACAACAGTTTCACTGGTTATAAGAGGCTATGGCGCATGGCCTTGAGATTCCTCTACTAAGAGCATTCCATGGACAGAGAAAAGGTTCAAAGTAATGCTTGGAACAATTAAAAATTCTTCTGCATGAAGCCACCCAGACATTTGAGAAACACTTTCAAAATGTCCTAGAGATTTAAAACAAATTGTTTTGAACAGGAAAAAACATAAATTCATGAAGAAACCCCATATCGAGCAAAAATTGTCCACAACTGTGAAATATAGTATTAGTTAATTAAAGTCTCACCTTACTTCATAAAAGATTTGAGGTAGGGATATAAAGTGTTCATACATTTAAAAAATAAAGTACAAGTGTCACACGAGAGGTATATGCAGACCTCTAATGGATTTATGATCCCTGGAGTAGATTTTTGTTTTTCTGGATTAAGAATTGACTCCAAATAGGGAGCAAAAATCAGGCAGGATTTTCTGGGCAGAGCCTGTAAGAGAAGCCCCTGGTTCTGAGTGTTGAGTTGCTCTGGGAAATCTCTGTCTTCCCCGCATTTTGTACTTTGTTTTTCCCCAAGAGGACAAAAGCTAAGAAATTTTGCTGCTTGGCAACTCTGGAGTGCTACTTCTAAAAGTCACAGGATATAAAAATTGGTTTTGACGACTCCATTGGAGTGACAGTAACTCTGGTTCTGAAAAGAAATCACCCTGGCAGGAAGCTATTTGCTTCTGCCCAGTGAGCTTTGGTGACACAAAGTGAGGGGAAAGGCCCCAAATAATTACCGGCTTTCAGGGTAACCCAATACACCTCAGCCTCATGAAAGAATCTGAGAGGTGCCCATCGGAGACATTCCTTCCATTTGACCCCGAGACTCACTTCTCAAGATTAGTACTTGATCCACCTATTTTTAGTTATTTCATAGACGTGATTGATCATCAGCACAAGGCAGGCCGACCTGGCAGCTAGACCGATGTTATCTGAGTTCAGGATACTTCTGACGAGGGCAGAGAGATATGTCTACTTTGAGAAGTGTGGAGAGAGGCCTGGCGTGGTGGCTTATGCCTGTAATCCCAGCACTTGGGAGATTGAGGTTGGAGGATCTCTTGAGCCCAGAAATTCGAGATCAGTTTAGGCAACATAGTGAGACCTCCACAAAAAATATTTTAAAATTTGCTGGGTGTGATGGCACACACCTGTGGTCCCAGCTACCTGGGAGGCTGAGGAGGAAGGATTGCCTGAACCCAGTATGTTGAGGATGAAATGAGCTGTAATTGTGCCACCGCACCTCAGCCTAGGTGACAAAGTAAGACTCTAATTCAAAAAACAAAAACAAAAACAAAAAAAATAAAGAATCATGGGTTAAAAAACCAAGAGCGGTGCCCATGAATGAGAACTGAGAACTAGAAAACTAACAAGGTCACTTCTTTTCAAATTTGTCACCAAGATATTGCAGCTCTGATCTCTTTTCAGTTTTAATTGGTTTTTCATTCTGATCCTGGAACACTAACTTATTCGTTAGAAGAAAGATTTGTCAAGATGAATGCAAGAAACAGAGAATAGACCCTAAATCCTTGTTTCCTATAAATTGTGCTTTTGAACATCACATTTGTGGACTTGTTTTAGAAAAGTATACTATAGGAATTCTGATGTCAGATTTGTTCTGCTCTGAACAAAAACCTAATATTCTTTTAAATGATCCAAAGGAAAGATTATGGCAAGAAGCCGACTTGAGTCAGAACTGAATGCTAGGATATTTTTACAACAGATTTTAAATAAAATAAAAAGAAAGATTCAGCTCAACACTGACCTGATGTAGCATGGCTTTAAAGGCCAAGTGTCTTAATCCCATGGTTAACATTTCCCCAGCTTTGCCATAAAACAATCCCTGAAAAACAAACAAATAAAAATCTCCATTTATTCTTACCTCTCTTTTCTATTTCTTTGTAAAATTTAGTTATTATATTTTTAACTCTCACAGGGAAGATAACATCAAAAAGCAATTATGCTCAGGCTTGTTTAATTGGTGAAAAACTTACCTGTATGAAATAACTGACAAAACAAATAACACCCAAAATGACAAATATCATAGAATACATTCTGCATTTTGCTTTAATGTGGTTTTATTATCTCCAAACATCTGAAAAGAAATAGATTTTTCATCAGGTGTTTGGAAAAAAATATAATAGAAACAGAAAAAGAACTAAAATTCTTACTTTAGGATTTAAAAAATAAACTTCATCCTAAGAATAAAACTATATACATATTTCTGGGTGGAGAGTGGGCAACATTATTCTATTGTCTGCATTCATTATACATGATAAAAAATAATTTGCTTTTAGTTCTCTTACTTCAACTATGTAAATATGGGATCAGATCTATCTATCTATTATCTCCCACTCATCTATTTACTATTATCACAGTATATTTTCAAAGAACCATTAGTTTGTTTGAGTTATTATATCTAAAATTTTTTAATAACTCAGGTTAATTCACAATGGGACCCTAGAAATCATTTCAAAAGTTAGTAGTTTTACTTATGTTGACATTTATATTGATAAAGTATAGCAGTGCAAATCAGGGAGACTGGAGTTCCAGGCTAGAATCTCCATTAAGCCTGGTGATCAGATTGAGTCTAGTAAGATCCTTGAAGCCACCAACTGTCCTGGGTTCTTTAGCACAATCCCAAACTCTTTCTATTCCCTCACCCTTAGCTGGCTGGCAATAAAAAATTGCCATTGTTCCCACTAGTTGAACGGAGAGTGGTGGTGTTTGTCTATTTTATGGCTTCAGTGCTTTGGAATGCTGATATAGCAATTGGAGTCAAAGTTAGAGAACAAAGCACTTTCTTTACTGATCGTCCAGCCAGCAAGGCCCAGCCACACAGCACACCCCACAGTAGATACTGACTTATCTCCCAAGAACATTAGTCAACCTTGCTACTATGAACCCCATACTAGGGGTGACCCTCTCAAAGTCCTATTTTTCCCCCTTGTGGATCAGAGTTCAACAAACTCGTTCTCTCAGGTCATGCTTTCTTTAAATTGTTAAAAATATTAGCAAATAATTTTACTTACAGCTACAATTTTTGAAAAGATGATGGAAAATACTGGATGAACAGTTCCATTTAGAACAGAAGCCAATGTCCCCATACCACAAAAGACCATTCGTGTTTGTTTAACTTAAAAAGTTTTGTAAAGAAATTTCAGGAAGTCTTGTCTAAAAATAAAATATGTTAGTTAAAAATGCCAGTTTGTGAGCATAATGGAACCTAGGGAAGTTAGCCAATTATAAACAGAACCATATTGTAAAATATCAAATATAATACCTGGGGTGCCAAAAATGTTTATACATTTTAAGAGATGTTATCTGTGTATTACTTTTAGATTGCCATCATTAGAAGTGTCTGAATGCTGATGGTAACCACTTTTAGCACCTCTTGTAATTGCAGAAGTCAAACATGACTTGTATCTATCTTTTGTTATCAGGATATATTGAGTATTACAATTTGAATACAGTTTTTTCCTTTCTTAATATGTGTATACTTCTTTTGACACCCTCTGTAGCTAACAGGGTAGAAAGTTGAAAATGTCTTAGAAAATTTCACTGCCCATATTACTCATTATAACCCTAAAGCATAAAATAAAGGACCTTATACAAAAGTGACTATTTGTGCAATATCACCTCTTGGAATTTCACTCCGTAGTTACTATTTTAAAAGTACAAGTTAATTCGTGTCTGATAGCTAAGAATCACAGAAGAATTAATCGTCATATTTTTCTTTACTCTTGGTAGACTGGTTGGATATCATACTCTGGGATAGGACAAAATTGAGGTAAAAATTATGCAGAGAAAGTATAAAAGGTAAAGGTTATACTAAGATTTTAAGCTTAAAAGTTTTTCAGTTTTATAATTTATTTTTAAAAAACCATTTTCCTAATACTTCAGTTAAAAGCTTGTTTTGAAGTTTTTATTTGCAAGTTAAATGCTGCAATATCTGAGCATATTACTTTGCCTAGGCTCAGTTTTCTCATCTTTCCAAGGGGCGTGATATCAGTTCCTATTATATAGGATCATTCTTAGTATTAAGTTTTATTCAGTACACTTGCAACTCGTTGTTTGAAAACAATAAACATCCGATAAATGTTAGCAACCATTGCTGTTGCTAATGTTATTACACAGGATGAATTATATTAAACGCAATTTCAGATTTTTTTAAAGCGAACTCACAATGCAAGTTGTCATTCTGGTGTCTGCCAGCCATTCCTAGGATATATGGAGATATACAAGGGGAGACAGTGGTCACAGAGGTCAAAGAATAAATGTACAATAATCTCTCTTATTGTTCTTGTCTGGGACATATAGTGGATTTATTTCAGAAACTTTAAAAATCTTGCTAATAGCTTTGTGGTGACTAATTATCTTGACTAGGAGAGTAGACAGCAAACTGTTTAGTATTTCATATGCATATATGATATTCTCTCTTAAAGTAATGACATTTATGAACCTAATAACCAGAGAATTCTTTAAGAAAGACTATAAAATAGTTTACAGTTCTTGTTCTAACTTCAATCTGGCACAATAATGCAAGCTCTGTTATTTGGACAATAGAATTGTTAAAATTCTAAAGCCTTTAAAGTCTGTTTTCTTTTCTTTTTTTTTTTCTTTTCTTCTTTCTTTTTTTTTTTTAAGTCCGGGTCTCACTGTTGTCCAGGATGGAATGCAGTAGCATGCGCATGGCCACTGCAGCCTCAACCCGCTGGGCTCAGGTGATCCTTCCGCCTCAGCCTTCCAAGAAGCTGGAACACACCACCACATTTAGCTAAAATTTTTTTTACTATTTATTGTAGAGATGAGGTCTTTCCAAGTTGCCCAGACTGGTCTCGAATTCCTGGACTCAGGGAATCCTCTCACCTCTACCTCCAAAGTACCAGGATTACAGGTATGAGCCACAGTGCCCATCTTAGAGTCTATTTTCAAGATGGCCATACCACAATGATACTGAGTTACTTAATAATTTCACTGTATCCATTATCAATCCCGCTGAAGTTTTCTGAAGCCCATCATCATAAAGAGCATTGCTTTTTAGGTAGGTTACTGAACAAAAGAGTACCCAGAAATCAAAAAGTTGCAAATCAACTCTTGGTCAAGCACGGAGCATGGGGCTAAGTGCTTACAAAGCAACGTTATTTGAAATAAAATAAAAGTTTAGCATATACCAGGACACCAGTAAATTACAGAGCCAGAAAATGTAGGAGGGCTATCTTGCCACTATAAAATAATCTATATTACATATATCCTTTAAAGATGTCCCTTTGCCTCTGGGAAAATACACAGTAACAGATTAGAAAATGGTGTCATTTATATAGTGTTATCAAGATAGAAGAGGATAAAATAAAATGAAAACAAAATAAAACATTTCAGTAAAATGAAATATGTAATGCTGCCTAAATATGTTACAGGTTATACATGTGTTATATGTTACAGGTTATACATGTTTTAAGATAATCTGACATAAAAATATGAAATTACAGTCATTTTACAGAGAGATATAAAAGAACTTTAAAATGTTAAAAAATGACCGGGCGTGGTGCTCATGCCTGTAATCCCAGCACTCTGGGATGCCGAGGTGAGAGGGCTGCCTGAGCCCATGGGTTCGAGACCAGCCTGGGCAACTTGGCGAGACCTCATCTCTACAATAAATCAAAAAATTAGCCAGGTGTGGTGATGTATGCCTGTAGTTCCAGTTACTTGGAAAGCTGAGGTGGAAGGATCGCCTGAGCCCAGTAGATTGAGGCTTCAGTGGCCGTGAGCATGCCACTGCACTCAAGTCTGGGTGACAGAGAGAGACTCTGATTAAAAATAATCATAATAAGTCCATAGCAACTTTATGTGTAATACCTCAAAAGCGGGAGCCGTCCAAATTTATATAAACAGGGGAATGCCTAAATAAATTGTCATATAGCCAGGCTCGGTGGTTCAGCCTGTAATCCCGCGCTTTTGGAGGCTGAGGTGAGTGAATTGCCTGAGCCTGAGGGTTCGAAACCCGCCTGGGCAACTTGGCGAGACCTCATCTCTACAATAAATAAAAAAATTAGCCAGGCGTGGTAGTGTGCGCCTGTAGTTCCAGTTCCTTGGAAAGCTGAGGCGGAAGGATCGCCAGAGCCCAGCAGGTCGAGGCTGCTGTGGCCGGGAGCGTGCCACTGCACTCCAGTCTGGGAGACAGAGTGAGACTACAACTCAAAAAAAAAAAAAAGTTATATCACCATATAATGGGATACTACATAGCAATAAAAAGGAATGAAATGCTGATTCCTGCAGCAACATGGAGAAATCTCAAAATGATTTTGTCAAGCAAAAGAAGCTAGAGGAAAAAGAGTGCATAATGTATGATTTAGTTTATATAATATTCTAGAAAGTATGAACTAATCTATAGTAACAGAAAACATAACAGTAATTATGGAAGGTTGAGGGAAGTAAGAGGCGTGGCAACCAAGAGGTGTGAGAGTGAGGAATTATTTTAAAAAGCAGGAGAAAACTTTGAGGATCAAGTTCATTATCTCAACCATGGTGATGTTTTTACAGTGTGTAGCTGTATCCAAATTGTACATTTTCGATATGTGCATTTTGTTATGAAAATTATAACTTAACAAAGTTTGAAAATGCATCAGATGAAATTTAAAATGCTTTAGAAAAGGTCGTTTTTTAACTTTTTATGGACATTAATATGCGAGACTTTGTGTAGTCATAGGCTTTCATTCCTCTTGGGTAAATATCTAGAAATGGAATGGCTGCATCTTATAGTGGGTATATGATCTACTATATCAAGAAATAGATAGTTCTTTTTTCCAAAGTAGTTTTATATTTTATATTCCCACTGGTAAAATGTGATTCCAGTTGTTCCATGCCATCACCAGTCTTGTTGGTTTTACTACTCCCAGATCTGTATAGTGATATCTCATTGTGAATTTCTTTTGCATTTCTCTAATGACTAATGACGTTGGACATCTTTTTGTATGCTTATTTCCAATCTCCCCATCTTTTTTTTTTTTTTTTAACTTGTTAATAATTTCTTTTTTAAAAAAATAAATAATTAATTATTATAAAGATGTGGGGTACAATTCAGGGTTAGTATACAAACATTGATCATGCTGGTACCCTTGTTGATGAGGCATGCCCCTCCCTCCCCTAGCAGCTTCCCCCAACTGCAAGTCCCAGCCCCCTTTCCCCTGAGAGTTTTCTGCCAATCGCCTTCTCACAGCATTATAATTGTTCAAGGTCACCCTATGAGTGAGAACATATGGAACTCAGTTCTTTGTTTCTGTGATAAATCACTGAGTATGATCGACTCCAAATCTCCCCATCTTCTTTGGCAAAATATCTATTCAAATCTTTTGTCCATTTTTTGAATTGAGTTATTTGTATTCTTTTTACTGTGCTTTGGGAGGTCTTTATATTTTCTGGATACAAATCCTTTATCAGACATGTGATTTACAAATATATTCTCTCAGTTTATGAGAATTATTCTCATAATTCTTTTCATTTTCTTAAAAAGTGTTTACAAATAGCAAAGTTCTTGCTTTTGACGATGTCTGATTTATCACTTTTTTTCTTGCATGAATTGTGCCTTTGGTGTTATATCTAGGAAATCTTTGCTTACCTTAAAGTCACAAAGATTTTCTACTGGATTTTCTTACAAAAGTTTTATAATTTTAGGTTTTACAGTAAGGGCTATCATTCATTTTAAGACAATTTTTGTCTGTGATTTGAGGTAATGGATTGACATTGATTTTTTGGGGTCTATAGATAAATAATTGATCCAGGATTATGTTTTGAAAAAAAAAAATTGTGATTGAATTGCTATTGCACTTTTGTTAAAATGCATTTGACCAGCCAGGCTTGGTGGCTCAACCCGTAATCCCGCACTCTGGGAGGCTGAGGTGAGTGGATTGCCTGAGCCCGCGGGTTCGAGACCCACCTGGGCAACTTGGCGAGACCTCATCTCTACAATAAATCAAAAAATCAGCTGGGCGTGGTAGCACTTGCCTGTAATTCCAGCTACTCAGAAGGCTGAGACGGAAGGATTGCCGGAGCCCAGCAGGTCGAGGCTGCAGTGGCCGGGAGCAGCCACTGCACTCCAGTCTGGGCAACAGAGTGAGACTCCAACTCAAAAAAAAAAAAACATTCAATTGACCATGTATGTTTGGGTCTATTTCTAAACTCCTTTTTCTATTCCACTGAACTATTTGTCTACTTTTATGCCAATACAATGTTTTGATTACCACAGTTTTAGAGTAATTGAAATCAAAATTAATAATTAGTTTTCTATAATTGAAATAAAATTGAAATCAGGTGGTGTAAGTCTTCCAACTTTGTTCTTTTTTTTTCAAAGTTATTTTGACTATTTTGACTTTTTGATTTTCATATGGATTTAGAACCAACTTGTCAGATTCTACAAGAAAGCCTACAGAGATGCTGACTGAAATTGCTTTGAACCTAGGGATCGATTTGGGAAGAACTGATAGCTTAATAAGATTTAATCTTCTGAGTAATTTGCATATGTGTCTCTTAATTTATTTAGTCTTTTAATATTTTTCTTGGTAATATTTTACAGATTTCAGAGTGTAGATCTTATAATCTTTTATCAAATTTATCATCAAGTATTTGATATTTTTGATACTATTGTATATATCATTTTTAAAATTTTGATTTCTCATTTTACATTTTTAGTACATTAAATTAGAGTTGATTTTAGTATATTGATCACATATTCTTCAAACTTGCTAAACTGTATTAGTTTTAGTACTTTTTTGTATGTATTCGATATGATTGTTTGCAAAGATGATCATGCCATCTGTGAATTAGTCTTATATCTTCCTTTCCTATCTGAATGATGCTTATTTTCTTGCCTTGTTGCATAGAATAGAACTTCTAGCCCAATGTTGACTAGAAGTGGTAAGAGTATATACCCTTGTTCTTGTTCTGGATCTTAGTCTTTCATCATTTAGTATGATGTTAGTTGTAGGTTTTTTGTAGTTCTTTATCAGGTCAAGAAAATTTCTTTCAATTCTTTGCTTGCTAAGAGTTTTGGAAGTGGATGACATATTTAGTCAAATGAGTTTTTCGCATTGATTGAGATGATTAGTTTTGCCTTTTTTAGAAAATAAAGAGAATTATATTAATTTCTGATTATTAAACACAACTTGTACTTCTTAAAAAAACCCTATTTGGTGAGATAACATATTTTACACATTGCTGGATTCAATTTGTCAAATTTTGTTGATATTGTTTTCATCTACGTTCATGGGTGATATTAGTCTAATGTTTTATTATAATGATGTTGTCTAGTTTTGATATCAAAGTAATAATGTTGGTCTCATAAAATGAGGACCCTCTTCATAAATTTTCTGTTTGATAGAATTCACCAGTAAAGCCACCTGAGTCCAGAATTTTCTTTGTGGAAAGAATTTTAACTACAGATTCAATTTTTAAAAACACATTTAAGATTACTCAAACTACCAGTTTATTCTTGAGTGAGCTTTGGTAGTTTGTGTTCTTCAAGGAATTGTCCATTTTATATGAGTTATAGGATTTGTTTGCATAAATGTTTTCATAAGACTATTTTATTATTATTTGAATATTTGTAGAATCTGCAGTGACATCAGCCCTCTCATTCTTGATGTTTGTAATTTGGATTTTCTCTCTTTTTTCTTGTTCAATCACTTTAAAAATTTTTAATATTGATGTTATCAAAGAACAAATTTTGAATTTCATTGATTTTTCTTCTTTATTATTATTTTTTCCTTTTAGTTTCTTAAAGTGGAAATAGTATATTAATTTGAGATTTTTAAATAATGCAGGTGTTTACTGATATAGATTTTCTTCTCATTTTACACATTTTGATATGGTCAGTGTTCATTTTCATTCAGTTCAAAATATTTTTGAATTTTTCTTTTTTTTTCTTCAACTCATGTATTATTTAGAAGTGAGTTACTTAGTTTCTACATATTTCAAGATTTCCCAAATCACTTTTTGTTACTGACTTCTAATTTGATTATATTTTGGTCAGGTAATATCCATTTTTAAAAGTTTGTTGAGACGTATGATATAGCCCAGAATATGGTCTATCTTGGTAAATGTTTCAATTGTATTTGAAAAGAGATTATATTCTGCTGTTGAAATATATTGCCTAGCCGGGTTTGGTGGCTCAGCCTGTAATCCCGCACTTTGGGAGGCCAAGGTGAGTGGACTGCCTGAGCACGCGGGTTCGAAACGCGCCTGGGCAACTTGGCGAGACCTCATCTCTACAATAAATCAAAAAAAAAAAAAAAAAAAGAAATATATTGCCTTCCATAAATATTTATTATATAAAGTGGTTGATAGTATTTTAAAAGTCATCTATATTTCTACTTAATTTCTATTTTCTTGTTCTATCACCATTTAATAGTTTAAGGTTTTACTCTTTTCATTTAATTGTAGATGTGTCTATTTTTTTTTCGCAGTTGTTGATAAATTGATTCCTTTATAATTATGAAATAACCCTCATTCTTCTTGGTAAAGTTATTTGCTTTGAAATTCACTTTGAAGGTCTTTAACATCACAATCTACCCTTAAGTAATATTATGTATCATTTAAGAACTTCACAATATAAACCTTCATTTTTCTTTCTTTCTCAGTGTTTTGGTCATTGTTTTTATATTTCTTTATATTTATGTCACTAAACACCAACATTATTTAAAAATCTCAAGTTAATATACTGTTTCCACCTTAAGAAACTAGAAATGATAATAATAAAGAGAAAAATCAGTGAAATTCAAAGTTGGTTCTTTGAGAACATCAAACATATTACATTTTACTAACACTTGTGTTAAAAATCCCACACTATGGTATTTTTAAAAAATAAATAATCTTTTAAACATATTGGAAATATAAATATGTAAAACATTATTTTATATTAACTTGTACTTTTACTGTTTTTGATACTCTTCATTGCCTTGTGTGGATTCAGATTTCCATCTGGTATCACTTTCCTTCTTCCCAAAGGACTTCTTTTAATATTTCCTGTAGTATAGGTGTGCTGGCGACTAATTATTTTAGCCTCTTTTTTTCTGAAGAAGTCTAAATTTTGCCTTCATTTTTAACAGTCATTTTTCTGCATGCAGCATTTTAATTTGAGGGTTTTTTTCTTTTAGTGCTTTAAAATATTGCTGTATTATCTTCTTGTTTACATTTTTTCTAATGAGAAGTTTGCAGCTTTCTTATCTTTCCCCTCTGTATGTGTTGTGCCCAGAGAGCACAAACCTGTGTCTCAGCCAGGTCATGGATGCTTGTACCTTGCACCCCCACAGAACTGCACCAGACTTCTGCAGACAGCAACCTCACCAGCTTCTGCTTCCAGCAGTGGCCAGTGGCCAGTAGATTCTCCTGGCACCTGTTGGATTCTGAAGCTCAGGACCTTTTCATGGAAAACTTCCCTTTATGCCCTCGCAGACAGATTTCCACCAAGTGCCATCCGCCAGGTAGCTAAGCAACTTCTCTGTCATCCACTGAGCCAAAGCTGTGCCCCTTCCAGTGAGGTCTGGATCTCAGCCTTGTTGGGTAAGAAGAGGGAGGAGGATCTTCTATGGGTGCTGTATATCTTTTTAGGGTAGTGGTCATTACTTTTATCTGCTACCTCTGTGTTCTAACTCCCTGTTATTCTAGTCCCATGGTAATGATTTTTGACACTGAACTTTCTCTTTGTGGTTTCTAGCTACTGATTGGACTATCACCATGGTAATATAACTCACCATTAGCTCTGTTTTGAAATACTGCTTTATTTTCCAAATTTTGTTAATGATTTTTTACAGCCTCTTCATTTCCTTGTTCATTTTTCCTTGGATCACCACAGTCTGAAAGAGACTCTTACAAATATGACCTTAGCTTGTTTCAGTTCTTGGTTATAAGATCATGTCTGTGTTTTGTGCCCTCCCAGGCTCAGCTTTCTATAAGCTACAGTTCCAGGCATTGGTTATCCAGATTTTTCAGCCTTCTTTTCAGAGTGGGTCTTTGATTATCGTCCAGATCACCACTTTGTGCTTTGGCACTTGCTCTGGTTTGAAGAGATATTTTTCTTGCTTTGGAGCCTGGATATATCTTGCTGTTTTTCTCCTTTTATGTTTTATCTACAATTTCCATGTGTGTGGAACATAATAGTTGTATCAGATTGTAAATTTCCCAAATCATTTTGTTCAAAAGTCTGGAAGTTGCCCTTTGATTTTCTGATTTTTGCCTTTCTTAGGTTTTGAAAATCCACTTTATAAGTCTAGTGAATTTTCAGACTTTGAGGCAGATTTCCATTATGTTTTCAGCACTTGCTGTGTCAAGTCCAACAGCTATTAATAGATGTTTTAGCATAATGTTTCCTACACTCTTGTCTAGAGTCTCAGGACAAAATCTTGTACTATATTCTTATACTCAGGACTTTTGCCAGATGGTATACCATCTATACTATTATTATTATTTTTCTTTACGTGTTTATTAACTTAAATGGATTTTAAAAAATTAGTAGAAAAGGCAAAAAGTCTAAGAGTTCATGCTATGAAGGACCACATACCTAAAGGGAAAGCACTGTATCTAAAATGAAAAGCAATAGATAAGAAATATCAGAGAAGGGCAGGAGAGGGGGTGTAGAGCAGATCATCCAGGGTCTCCAGGAGACGACTGACAGATGAGAATGGACATGAAAATGGTAAGGACAGGTAAGGGATAGTTCAATCTCAAGTCTCTGTCAGAGCCAAGGTGAAGAAGGGAATTCCAGTTTGAAAAGAAAGAATGGACCAAAAATAGGTAAGATAATGATGCTGAAGATTAAGAGGACTGAAACTGAGATTCAGGGGCAAGGATGAAGGATTTCAAGGTGTGTGAAGTTACAACTGAGAAGTAGTGCAAAGTTCCCCGGGGCCCTGGGAATGAGAAGGCTGAGAGAAGTATAGGTAAAGGTGAGATTAAGATGGAATGAAGTTTTATGAAAGGGGGCTGCATAGAGTGGGAGCTGGGTCCAAAGCAGATGCCAAACACGTTAGGAGAAGGGAGGCAGTATCGGGGAGACTCGAGGTGCAGGTGGGAACTGAAGAACAGTACTGAGGAGTATCAGTGGAAAGAGGGTTAAAACAAGTGGTGCGGGGCTTGAGCAGAGCCTGAGAGTGGGAGTGGGGCAGAGCAGCGAGAACAAGTACTCCTGTTCAATTGAACAAGGCTACTCGGGTTGTGTTCTGGGACTGCAGGCCTGGACTGCGTACATGCTGGGGCTTATATGCATCCAGAGAGTGGTGTGCATTTATGCTCTGATGTAACTCAACCTAACCGTGAGCATCACCGGTAGTGTCTGCCACACTTGCTGAGGCACTGTTTTAATCTATGATTTACCTCATAGGAAAGAATAATGTAATAATCTCATGAGTTTTTTGCCCCAACAATGAAGGACCTTTGACATTAGTGCAGTGTTATTAGACAACCTCCTTCTTAGAGTGTCTTAAGAATGCTAGAGCAAAGTTTGGAAAAGACATGTTTTATGAACTATATGCTATGGTCATATTTTATCATAAATACATTCCACATTTTATAAGGATTGCATCAAAATTGAAGAGCACGTGGGAAAACTTGGTGATAGTTGGACCATTACCTCTTTAGACTGGATGGACTCCTCAGACTTACCAGTAATGTCTGACTTGATGCTATTTGTAGAGCACAGAGGAACGAAGTTGGTATTTCTTTTAGTAGAGTACATCATTGATTCGACCTGCTCATCAGCTTTTATTAATATCCTTAAATGAAGAATATAGAGATTATCATTCCAAAAATGCCTTAAAAACTTAAAGAAACTTTATAAAGCATCCCTTTAAAACTATTATTGCTTTTGCCATTGAAGTGGTCAATTCTTGTGCAGTTCCTGCTGGACAGTGTCCAGATTTAATAGCAGGCTAATAACTCTAGCTCATACTAAGATGTTAGTGATTGACAATAATTTACTGTGGCTTCTTTTCCAAAGACCTGTAATTCACTGGAGAAAATAATGACTTAATCCAAAAACAATTATGTCATTAGCAAGGACAGATCTTAGAAAAAGTAAAGGAAATTTTTTGATATAGGTGATATTCTTTCTGATGTCTTCTTCCTAGCCTTTTCTGGATCTTATATATTTATAACATTTAGCTGGTCCTGGACCAGAGGGAGATCTCAGGAGTTGATAATGCTTTCCAGCCTGCCATTACTGCCCATCCCAAACGGTGAGCATAAAGCAAAATTAAGAGGGCCTGCTCCTAAAAACTATAAGTAAATTAAAAAAAAAAACCAAACTAACCTTAAAGAAACTGTCCAAATTATAGGAGAGAACAAAATTCTAAACCAGATTGCTCTAGGTCTTGTTTTTCTTTTTCCTGCTTCTCAGAGGAATGAGACCAGTTTTAATGAAATAAGGGTGCTATATTCATTTGAATGTGGTATAGTAAATTTGCGACTTTTTTTTCTAATGATGATGGAGTCTTGTTATGTTGTCCAGGCTGGTCTTGAACTACTGGGCTCAAGCAATCCTCCCACCTCAGCCTCCCAAAGTGCTAGGATTGCAGGTATGTGCCACTATACCTGGCCACACCTGTGACTTTCCCAGAAAGAGATGGGAAGAGGAGGATAAGAGAGAAAGGAGGAGCCTAGCTAGGATAATAGCAGGTTGGACTAGGTTGGGGGAGAAGTGAGGAGAAGACGTAGGTAGATTTCGGTGCTCAAGGAGAATGTGCACATAGAAGACTTTACAGTGAAACTGTGACTCTTGGACAAACTTAACTGTTAATTAATTGTTTATAGGTACAATGAGCCTTAACCAGCCTTGGACTATCCAAACATCTTTCGTCAGACATTCCTTTACACAATCACTTTTTTCCCCCATACATTTCTCTACCATGAAAGAAACAGTTTGGCTTTTAAAATTATTTATCCATTTATTTTTTAGAGATGAATTCTTGTTTATATTGCCCAGGCCGGTCTTGAATTCCTGGGCTCAAGCAATCCTCCTGCGTCAGCCTCCCAAGCAGCTGGAATTACAGACACAGACCACTGTGTCTTGCCTTGATCTTTTTTTCAGGAGTATTTACTTTATGCAAAGTTTAAAATAAAACTTTGACATCTTCTCATAATAATTTTTTATGAGAATATGCTTTATTAAAGAATTTCTTTTCCTAAGAAGGCTGCTAGACATAATAAGATGACAATAAATTTAGGTATGTAGAAAACTCTACCTGTCTTTATTTCATTTTCACATAGAAACTCACTAAAAGGACACATCTGTATATAATCACATACAGTCTAGGTAAATAATTACAATATTAATTTTCATGGTTTGTACTTTTCTGAACTTTTTTGACAGGGTAATGCTAATATTAATGATAATAATATAATAAAGTTAATTATACCAACAATAATTCTAAGCACTTTATGAGTTAGCTTATTTAGTATTTACAATAAATCAATTTTTAAACACTTTAGATTCAAGGGGTGCACATGTAGATTTGGTATATGAGTATATTGAGTAATGGTGAGGTTTGGGCTTCTTTTGAGCCCATAACCTAGCTGGTAAGCATGGGTGGTCTTACAACCTTTACCTCCCTCTCCCCTTCCCCAGTGTCTGCTGTTCCCATCTTTATACCCATGAGTATTCAGTGTTTAGCTTCCATGTATAAGAACAAGTGATATGTAATTTTCGGTTTCTGTGATAATTTGTTTAGGATAATGGTTTCCAGCTGATCCATGTAGCTGTGAAGGACATGGTTTTGTTCTTTTTATGGCTGTGTACTATTCCATGGTGTGTATGTACATTCTCGTTATCCAGTTCACTGTTGGTGAGCACCTAGGTTGGGTCCATGCTTTCATAATTAATACACACAAGAAATCATTAATAGGTTACTATTTAATTTTTTCATGATAAAGATTAGAAAACTGAGGCACTAAAAAAAAAATATGACTAATATTTTTGAAATAATAGATATGAGCCGGGCTCGGTGGCTCAGCCTGTAATCCCGCACTTTGGGAGGCTGAGGTGAATGGATTGCCTGAGCCCGTGGGTTCAAGACCCACCTGGGCAACTTGGCGAAACCTCATCTCTACAATAAGATCCAAAAAATTAGCCGGGCGTGGTAGCACACACCTGCAGTTCTAGCTACTTGGAAGGCTGAGGCGGAAGGATCGCCAGAGCCCAGCAGGTTGAGGCTGCGGTGGCCGGGAGCGTACCACTGCACTCCAGTCTGGGTGACGGAGTGAGACGCCAACTAAAAAAAAAAAGAAGTAATAGATATGGATTATGCACAAAATTTATATAAGAGATCTACATATTAGAATAAAAAGTAGACAAATGAGTGCTTATAAAAAAGAATATTGAGGCACTGAGAATTTAAATTACTTGCCCAAGGACCTAAAACTATTAAGTGGCAAAGTCAACATGCAGTTACTCCAGAGCTCATAACCTTCACCACTTTGCTAAGTCACGTCAAACAATTATCTTAGCAGCATTAACTTTGCAATACTTGTGATCATCACAAATTCTAAGTTGATTCATTTTGACACCACAGTCAATAGTGGCAAACAAGTGTGCCCAGAGTTTCAAAAATGAGTTACTTGTCTATATAGACACCATGTATATTATGCTTACTATAAAATACCTAGAATATTATGGTTGCTCATTGAGTATTAATATTTAAAATGGTGCTGTGTGTCTGAATGAACATATTTTGATTTTATTATTCTCTCTTTTGAAAGATAATATTCAAAATGTAATAAAGAGCCAGAATCAGAGGACAAATGCACCAGTTTTCAATCTTAAGGAACATGAATTTTCAGGTAAAAGTGAATTAAATTAACTCAAAAATGAATTTTCAAGTGATGTGAATAAGATTAGCTCAATATATATATAGTTTTGCCATTACGTATATGCAGTCTACAGAGAAACAGCATGAAGCTTGGCCATACAATCTTCCAGCTGTATAGATGCTCTGGTTGTTTCATATTGTCTGCCAACCCATGCCCACCTATGTTGTGCTCTACTGGGCTGGGTATTTGTAGACTCCATTTCTGAGACTGTCCCACCTGCTGAGTTCTTGGCTAATTGAATGATCATAATCTTAGAAAATCAGAGACTACTAATCCACTTTAAATAAGGTGTTTAAAATTTTAGAGATTTATGCCACAAACACACCACTTTTGTTTTTCCTATGTCATGAAACCATTTAACATAAGACCTAATAATGGACTTGTAATTATAATAAAAAATAAAAATGGATTACTTTAAAGAAAAATCTTATGATAGCAGCAATTTTTAAAAAATCTCAAACGGGCTCATTCAATCACAGTTATTTCTTTTTTCTTTTATTGCTACTCACATTAGTTTGAACTTTTGACCTCAATAACTTCATAAATTATTAAATTTACTGTGGAATGAAAAATCATGAAAATCTAATCATCAAATAACACCTCACTTCTATTTTTGAAGAAAACACAAGATATGAAGAATATGAAATAAAATCAGAATCAGGTAGTTTTCACATCAATATAGAGTATATTTTCAAACTGTTTTTTTTAAATGTCATTGCTTCATAGAATATGTCCAGAAAGACTTCATTCTAGCACAGTAGAGAAAGCTAAGTTTGAAAGTTGAATCTATAAATTTGATGAGGAGATGGAAGCTCATAACTTTTAAAATTTCCTGATTTGTAAAACAACATTGACATCAGAGATATAATCAGAAAATTAAAGAAGTAAAATAAACAGAAAATAAAGGGTTGAAACTAGTTATTTAGAAAAGAAGGACAAAATTATGGACTTTGCAGCAACTTGGATGGATTTAGAGTCTATCATACTCAGTGAACTATCATAGCAACAAAGAACTGAGGGCCACATGTTCTCAGTCATCACTCAGAAGTGTGTCTTGAACATTTATCACAGTACTACAAGAGAAGGATCAGCAGTAGCAGAACGTTGCCTGAGCTGGGGGGAATGGGGGCACGACATCATTAAGGGTACCTGGTCCTAAACCAGGGGAAGTGAGGACCAGTGGGAGGTCCAAACTTCCAAACTTCACCTGCACGTAGGTCATTTATGTGCCTAATTCTAACATTTACCTCACATCTCTATAATAAAATTATGTATATCCACAGTATGGATTTATGCCTGCATCCTTTATTCAACAAATATTTATTGGGTGCCCACTGTGTGCAGGGCACTGTGTTAGGTGCTTTGTACACATTAAGTCTCAACCCTCTGTCTGGCTTCCAAGAGCTTCCATATTCTGACTCTCATTATCCAAGTCTTTCCCCTCCTTCCCCTAACACTCATCTTTACCGTTTGAGTTGCACACCAACTCATATATATACATATGAGCCCTTAGCAAATATGTTGTCTTCCTGGTCAAGAGAAGAAGGCCAGAATGAAGATGACAGGTAGAGCCTA
Organism: Carlito syrichta; assembly: GCF_000164805.1. Classification (NCBI taxonomy): domain Eukaryota; kingdom Metazoa; phylum Chordata; class Mammalia; order Primates; family Tarsiidae; genus Carlito; species Carlito syrichta. The sequence goes on along the minus strand of NW_007254767.1, from coordinate 727,579 downwards.
ATTCCTAAGACTTATATTAATGTGCCCTAATGAAAAAGTTAGTAAAATCTAATAGGTTGGATCTCATGACACATAGAAACATGGATCCTACAGAAAGGGAATTTTCTGTGTACTTCCGCATTCTCCTGCCCCCTCCTGATGGCCCAGAATGAGCTTCCTGGCCCACCTGTAAGGATGTGATGTACACACAGTATGGATTTATGCCTGTATCCCTTATTCAACAAATATTTATTGGGTGTCCACTGTGTGCCAGGCACTGTGTTAGGTGCTTTGTACACATTAAGTCTCAACCCTCTGTCTGGCTTCCAAGAGCTTCCATATTCTGACTCTCATTATCCAAGTCTTTCCCCTCCTTCCCCAACACTCATCTTTACTGTTTGAGTTGCACAGCAAGCTCCATGTTGGTGTCCTGTCTACGTAGATTTCTCCTTCCTTTTCACTTCTACCTCCCTCCTTCTAACCTTAAAGCCATCTTCCATAAGTAAGAGAGCTCTCTCCCTCCCCATGAATCCTGCTCTCATTTCTTCAACTTGTAAAATCTGTATGTACAGTTTTGTAATTTGCCACTGTATGCAGCTGTTTTAAGTTTTTAAGTAGGGATTGTATGTTATATTAATTTGTGTTTGAACCAAAAGCTCATAGCATGTAGCATTAGACTGTCTTGTATCTGCCACATACAAGATTTGAAACTTATTTGTGCTGTACCTGACAAATATTAGGTACCACATACCCATTCGTTCTTTAACTTTCATCATAGTATCTAGCACAATGCTCAGGATATTAGACACACTCCATTTCTTCGTGGAGGAACTATAATAAACCGTGATTGCTTTACAAAATGTAAGGTTATAATTTAGAACTTCCGTTTTCTAGTGTGATATGATCTTTGAAAAGTTAAGGGAAAAAAAACCCTGCTGACATAATATTTTGTCATTATCCGTGACACTGCAAGTGAATAATATAGACCTTGGCTTGCCATGAGTTCAGCATGTGCTCCTTTCTCCACCACCATTCCATATTTTATGGTCACAATCAGTTCTGCATTTCAAATAGTGAAAAGTCGGTGTGCTACCACAATTGTAGTCCGGCCTTTGCTTGCCTACAGAACAGAAGGTATAGAAAATAAATACACCATTAGCAGAAATAACAATTCTCTGCAATATTCATGAAAACTTCTTGTTGCAGTATTATTTTCAATGTCAAAGAATCTTATTCTTGGATACAGAAATGTGTAAACTTTAATAGGTTAAGAAGGCAAATAGAAATTAAAAGGAAAGTCAGAATGGCCAGATGCTGTAGCTCACGCCTGGGAGGCAGAGGTGAGAGGATTGCCTGAACTCAGGAGTTTGAGACCAGCCTGGGTAACGTGGTGAGACCTCATCTCCACAATAAAGAAAAAAATTGACTGGGTGTGGTGATGTGGGCCTATAATCACAGCTACTTGGAAGGCTGAGGTGGAAGTATGGTCTAAACCCAGCAGGTCGAGGGTGTGATAACTGTGATTGTGCCACTGTACTCCAGCCTGGGCAACAGAGAGAGACTCTGACTCAAAAAAAAAAAAACAAAAAAGAGTAAAGTCAGAAAGTTAATTAGATTGCAAATGAGTTATTTTATAAAACCATAACATCTTAAACCAGAAAGGAACCCAGGGATCATTTCAGCTAATAGTTGCATGGTTACTTGTAACTAAAAGTAACTAAGTAACTTACACTATTTCTTTTCTTTTTTCATCTTTAAAATGGGAACATTACTTGACTGGTTGAATGATTCGAGTTTTTATATATATATATACATATATATATATATATATAGTAATTTTTTTTGCAAATATCATTAACATATGGAAGAGTCCATGTAAGGATGCACACACATCACTGCACTTCAGACTGAATATGCCCACATCAAGGTACCCAGAGCGAGACTCTGACCACTTCCAGCGCCCATAAATCCACTTCATACTCTTTTCTAGTAGCTCTTACCATTCACCCACACCAAGGAGAACCGCTATGTTGATTTCTAACAGCATTAACTGTTTTGACTTTTTTGGTAATTTATAAAAATGAGATTATTCAGGATTATACAGTATAGACTCTTCTGTGTCTGGGTATTTTGTTAAACATTGTGTTTCTGAGATTCATCCATTTGGTTACATAGAGTTGCAAATAATTTATTCTTATTGTTGAACAGAATTCTATTGTGTGAATATATCACAGTTTGTTTCTCCATTCTACTCCAGATTGCCATTTGGATAGTTTTGAGTTTTTTTTTTCTCTCTCCTATTATGTATAGGTTACTATACATGTTTATTTGGTGAACATATGTACACAGTTCTAACAGTTGTATATCTAGGAGAGGAACGGTTGAATCTTAAAGTATGTGTGTGGTTCACTTTATTCGATTCTTCCAAATAGTTTTTTAAAGTGGTTGAATTTCATAATAGTTTATACTCCCCCAACAGTGCAGGGCAGTCATGATTGCTCTATATTCTCACCAACACTGGGTGCTCTTTGTCTGTCTGGTAGGTGAATACTACCACATTGTAGTTTTTAATTGCATTTCCCTGATGACTAATAAAGTTGAACAATGGTGACTGACAATTTGGATATTCTATCTCGTGAGTTCCAGTTCAATTTTGTTCTCATTTTTCTATTTGAACACTCATTTTCTTGTCAGTTTTCCTAAGCTGTTTATATACTCTAGATATGAGGATTCTTTAATTTTTTAAATTTTTTATTTTTTTGAGTTGGAGTCTTACTCTGTCGCCCAGACTGGAGTGCAGTGGTCGCTCCCGGCCACCACAGCCTCGACCTGCTGGGCTCCGGCGATCCTTCCTCCTCAGCCTTCCGAGTAGCCGGAATTACAGGTGCGCACTACCACGCCCGGCTAATTTTTTAAAATTTTATTGTAGAGATGAGGTCTTGCTGCCCAGGCGGGTCTCGAACCCGCGGGCTCAGGCAATCCACTCACCTCAGCCTCCCAAAGGCACGGGATTACAGGCTGAGCCACCAAGCCCGGCTGAGGACTCTTTTAAATGCTATGTGTCACAGTTCTTTTTCTCTTTACATGGTTGTCTTTTCATTCTTTTAATGGTGTCTTTTGATGAACAGAATTAAAAAATTTTAATAAAGTCCAATTTACCAAATTTTTTATTTTATAACTTATGCTTTTTGCGTACTATTTAAGAAATCTTTACTTCAGTGTTACACAGATGTTTTTCTATGTTTTACCTTACAATCTTTATCGTGTTGCCTTTCATATTTATTTCTACAACTCATCTGGAATTGATTTTTGTGTGTGATGTCAAATGGGAGTCAAATACAATCTCTCCATACAGTTAACCCAGTGTTCCAGCAGCCTGTTTTGAAAAGACTACCCCTTTCCCCATTGCACTGCAGAGCTGACATCATCACAATTCAAGCGTCCACAGTTTTGTGTCTGTGTTCTGTATGTTACTCTGCTGTTCAGTGTGTGTATCACTGCACCAATGCTACATTGTCTTAACTACTATAGATTTAAAGTAGGAATTGATATCTTCCAGCTTTATTGTTTTGCTGCAAGATTGTGTTGTCTATTCTCAATATAATGTCTTTTTTGTAGATATCTAGCACAATCACTGACACTTTTGGCCCACTACAACTTTGCCAGAAACTCAACAAATGATAGCTAATATTATTACTATTCATACTACTGCTATATTACTGATATTTACTTCTCTCATTCCTATTTTTATTCTTATCTACTAAAGAGAAACAAACAGGAGTTCAGAAAGTTAAGAAGCTTGCTCAAGGTCTCAGCCAGTCACTGGAAGGAATGGTGCTAGAATTTGGTATGGTTTTGACTATTCTCTGCACAAGGTCTCTCCATTGCTCTAGATATACTTGATGAAACAGATGATTATTTCTTTCAAACTCTTCTATTTTAGACCTATAATAGAAGGAAACTTTGCAAAGCATCAGCTATTAAAATTATATAATAATGTGGAAAAATTATGATACATTATATGAAAAATAAGGAAAAAAGTATACATCTATTATAATCATATTTTTAAAAATTAACGCATAGAAAAAGACATCTATATAAAAATAGATCAAAATACGAACAATGTCTGTATTTAATTATTGAGCCTATGGCTTGTATTTTTCTTGTCTCAATTTTCCTAATTTTATTTAATATGCAAGTATTGCACTTTTGTTTAAAAGCAAGACAGCTAAAAAACTTTGAAAAAACATGTATTGGCCAGGCTCGGTGGCTCAGCCTGTAATTCCAGCACTTTGGGAGACCAAGGCGAGTGGATTGCCTGAGCCTGCAGGTTCAAGACCCGCCTGGGCAACTTGGCAGGACCTCATCTCTACAACAAATAAAAAAAATTAGCTGGGCATGGTAGCATGCGCCTGTAGTTCCAGCTACTTGGAAGGCTGAGGCGGAAGGATCTCCAGAGCTCAGCAGGTTGCAGTGGCCGGGAGCGTGCCACTGCACTCAGGTCTGGGCGACAGTGAGACTCCAACTCAAAAAAAAAAAAAAAAAAAGGAAAAGCATGTATTACTTAGCTTTTGTTCCTATGAATAATATATGTATTCACATGAACAAGTAGATGTAGTTAAGCAAGACTGAAAATAATTACACTTAGAATTAGAGGTCTTTTTAAACTATTATTTTTACAGCATCCTATTTTTAAAAATAAATAAGTTATGTTCTGGTGCATTTGGTTTATATTAAGGTGAACATCTAAAGTATCATCCAAACCAGGACACTCTAGAGTGGGATAGACTGGAACCTTCTCAGGACAGGTGGAGATATGGTCATGTAATTATAGCTTAAAGCCATTTGAATTTATGCTTGAGTGTCAGGAAAGTTAAAGAGGAATCATATATACCACTTAGGTTTAAGTTGGCAATGGAGGAGTGGTTACTACTTAAACTAAGTGTTCTACCTGGACTTTATTTTTAAAAATTACTTAGGGAAAGAGGATTGAGGATAAAGACACTAACTCAACAAAATTAAGCTTCTGCACTAAGCAGATATTGTTACTAATCTCAGTTCTTGAAACATATTCATCTGTAAATGGCATATATATATATACACATGCACACACATTTATATCAGGAATATACACATACATATACACATATACATATTTCCTTTGTCAATTAAATTAATCTGGCAAATACATACTCACACACACACATTTTGTATTGACTGAGCCAACCAGGAAACTAGAAATGTTATCATTTGGATTCGAAATGACAGATGACACCTGAAGGTCATAAGTGAGGCTAAGTTGCTGTATCAGTCAGTCTAAAGTTTTGCATTGTCATGAGTGGCCTTACAGACCATGGGCAGAACCAGTTTCATGAGTGTTACAAAGTAGCCAGTTACACAAGGACCTGTGTTTAGAAGGGCTCAACTCTTGAATTACTGCTCTGTTGTAATTCTCAATTTTCAAACAAGAGACTCCATATTTTCATTTTGCACTAGGCCCCACAAACTATGTAGTTGGCCCTGACCACTGGTGGTTTGTCCTAGGCTTGGACATCAATAGAGTCCTTTAAGTAGCAGGACTAGGTATTAATAGATTAAAAAAAGAAAGGCATTATTTTTTGATAGTCAATTATCTATGCAAGGCAGGGTCCCTTCTTGCCATGACTTTAATTACAACCTGAATACTATTAGACTATAACTATTATTCAGTTTCTAAATCTGTATTAAGTTTAACCCCTGTGTCTTGTCACATAGAGTAGACAGTATGGACAGATATTCTCCCTTGCAACAGCCCTATGGACAGATATTCTCCCTTGCAACAGCCCTACCTGTGGGTAAGAGCGCCTTCCTAAAAGTATATAATGAGGCCAGGCTAGTGGCTCATGATGGTAATCCCAACACTTTGAGCAATCGAAGTGAGAGGATTACTTGAGCCAGGAGTTTGAGACCAGCCTGGCAACATAGTGAAACCTTGCCTCTATAAAAAATAAAATAATTAGCCAGGTGTGGTGGTGCATGCCCATGGTTGCAGCTACATGGAAGTCTTAGACAGAAATATCACCTCATCTTGAAAGGTCGAGGCTGCAGTGAGCTGTGATTGTGCCACTACATTCTAGCCAGGGTGACGGAGTGTGACTCTGAATCAAAAATAAATAGATAAATAAATAAAAGTATATAATGAAATACTATGACTGGAACTAAATTCCTCTTCATCCATCTATCTATCTATCTATCTATCTATCTATCTATCTATCTATCTATCTATCTATCCATCCATTTATTTATTTTTGAGTTGGGGTCTCACTCTGTTGCCCAGGCTGGATTACCAGTGGCATGATCACGGCTCGCTATAACCTTAACCTCCTGGGCTCAGATAACCCTCTCACTTCAGTCTCCCAAGGAGCTGGGACTATAGGCAAGTGCCACAATGCCTGACTCTTTTTTTAGTTTTTTGGTAGAGATGAGGTCTCATTATGTTGCCCAGGTCTGCCTGGAACTTCTGGGCTCAAGCAATCCTCCTGCCGCAGACTCCCAAAATGGTGGGATTACAGGCATGAGCCACTGACTGTACCTGCCCTCCATTTTTTTTTTGTTTGTTTTTGCTTTAATTTAAAAGGAAACTATCACACCATTTGAATAGCTAAGCAAGATTTAAGAACAACAGACTAAAAAGGCTAATGTTATAGGGATGGAGTTCACTGTTCCAATAAAAACTCATAGCACAGGCCGGGCTCGGTGGCTCAGTCTATAATCTCAGCACTTTGAGAGGCTAAGGTGAGTGGATTGCCTGAGCCCATAGGTTTGAGACCAGCCCGGGCAACCTGGTGCCGTAAAAAATTAGAAGGGCACGGTAGCGTGTGCCTATAGTTCCAGCTGCTTGGAAGACTGAGGGGGAAGGATCGCTGGAACCCTGCAGATTGATGCTGGGGTGGCCGTGATTGTTCTGCTGCACTCCAGCCTGGACGACGGAGTGAGATTCCAACTCAAAAAAAAAAAAAAAAGCTCATAGCACAGTTAATCTCACAAATATCATAATTATTACTGTTACTGCATTACATGATAATTGAGTACAAATGGTAACAATCTCATATTTAGACTATAGCATATGACTTTTAAAAAGGCAAATCGAGTATTCAATTATTTTATCATTTTTGTTTTCTGGAGTCATAAATCCTGGATTTGAATCTTGTTTCTGCCAATTTCTGGATTTATGACTTTAGACAAGTTAATCTCCCTCTTTAATTTTTTAATTTATTAATAGGAAAAATTGCACTACTTATATTGTACAGATTCATTTTCTAGTGTGGTAAGAACACTTAACATGAGATATACCTGCTTGAGATTTTAAGTGTTCAAGACAGTATTGTGAGCTCTAGGCACTATGGTCTCTAGAACTTGTAACTGAAACTTTCTCTCTCTCCTCGGCCCCTGAAAACCAGCATTTTACTCTCTGCTATACGTCTGACTATTTAAAATAACTCATATAAGTGAGATCATGCAGTATTTGTTCTTCTGTGATTGGCTCATTTCACTTAGCACCATGTCCTCTAGATGTATTCACGCCGTCCCATGTGGAAGGGGTTCCACCTTTTAGATGACCAAATAATGTTCCATTGCATGTATATATGATATTTTTCTTTATCTATTCATCTATAGGCAGACATTTATCTTGACTATGTGAATATGTTGCAATGAACATGGAACTGCCCATAAATCTTCGAGATTCTGATTTTGATTCTTTTGGTTACATACATCCATTATGCTCATGAATCATCCTAGAAAAAGTGATACATACCTCGTTGTTGAATAACATTATAGTACCTTTGAAGTACTCCCCTTGGGAAGCTATGTACCATTGCCAGTGCCTAGTCTACCCGTCAAAGCAATTTTGGGAATCTTTTTCTGGAATGGCCATCAGAGCCATGGTTGTATTACCTTTGATGTCCTGAATGTCATCAAATGGCTTCTTTTGATATTTCTTTATCTTCAGGTAAGAAAGTCATTGCAGGCCAAATGAGGTAAGTAGGGAGGGTGTTCCAATACAGTTATTTGTACAGTGCTGCCAATATAAGCTCAAGTGGCAAGTTCATGAGCTTAATTGTCCTCAACAAATAACAATGACAGCTCTAATGGCCATTCCAGAAAAAAGTTGCAAAATTGCTTTGACGGGTAGACTAGGTTCTGGTGTCAGTACATGGCTTCCCAAAGGGAGTACTCAAAAGGTGACCATAGTGATATTCAGCAATGAAGTATGTAGCACTTTTCCTAGGATGGTTCGCGAACATGATTTTTAGGCCTCATATATCCAGAATTGGAATTGCTGAATCATATGGTAATTCTATTTTTAACTTTGTTTCTGGAAACTTCATACTTTTTTCCATAAAGGCTTTACCATTTTACAATCCCACCAATAATATAGAAGGGGTCCAATTTATCTATCACCTTGCCAACGTGTATTTTTTTTTTTTTTGAGTTGGAGTCTCACTCTGTCACCCAGACTGGAGTGCAGTGGCCACTCCTGGCCATCGCAGCCTCGACCTGCTGGGCTCCGGTGATCCTTCCGCCTCAGCCTTCCGAGTAGCCGGAATTACAGGCATGTGCTACCGGCTGATTTTTTTGATTTATCATAGAGATGAGGTCTTGCTGCCCAGGCGGGTCTTGAACCCGCGAGCTCAGGCAATCCACTCACCTCAGCCTCCCAAAGGCGCGGGATTACAGGCTGAGCCACCGAGCCCGGCTTTATTTTTTTTTTTTTTACAATAGTCATCCTAATAGGTGTGAGGGGAGTATCTCATTGTGGTTTTGACTTACATTTCCCTGATAATTAATAATGTCAAGAATATTTTCATACATCTGTTGGCCATATGAATGTTTTCTTTGGAAAAATGTATTTTCAAGTTTTGGCCATTTTTTAATCAGGTTGTTTCCTTGTTTTTGTTTTGTTTTGCTATTGAGTTGTAGGAGTTCCTAATATATTTTGAATATTAACTAATCTTTTATTTGATATATAGTTTCCAATTTTTCTTTTCATTCCTTAGGTTGCCTTTCCACTCTGTTGATTGTTTTTTGTTGTTGTGCAAAAGCTTTTCGCTTGATACAGTCTGAATCGTCTAATTTTGCTTCTATTGCTTGTGTTTTTGGTGTCTTATCCAGAAGTAATTTTCAGGTTCAATGTCATAAAGCTTTTCTCTGTTTTCCTGTAAGAATTTTCCAGTTTACATTTAAATTTCAACCCATTTTGTGTTGATTTCCATGTATGATACAGATAAGTTTCTAATTTTCATTCTTACATAAGTAGGCATTCAATTTTCCCAACACCATTTGATGCAAATGTAAATGAGATTATTTTCTTAATTCTTTTTTGGAAAGTTTGTTGTTAATGGATAGAAATGCAACTGATTTTTGTATGTCAATTTTTTATCCTGCAATTTTACTGAATTTGTTTATTAGTTCTAACAATTTAGGGGGGTGTAGTTTTTAGGGTTATCTATTTTAAGATCATATTTGCCAATAGAGATAAATTTACTTCTCTTTTTCTGATTTGGATGTCTATTTTCTTTTCTTACCTGATTTCTCTTGCTAGAAATTAACTTTGCTAACTAGAATTAGTGAGAACAGGCATTGCCTTATTCCTGACCTTGGAAGAAAAGTTTTCAGTTTTTCACCATTGAGTATGCTGTTAACTGTATGTTTTCTACTTGTGACCTTTATCATTTTGAGGTAAATTCCTTCTATACTTAGTTTGTTGATAGTTTTTATCATGAAAAAGTCTTTGAGCTAGAATTATTATAAAGATAAGGAAGATAAGGAAGATAGTGCAGTTCATTCTACCGGTTGTTCCAGATACCTTGAAGCATTGTTACTATTTCTTCTAGAAAATACAATATTGAAAGAATGTCCTAGTGTCTCCTCTCCTACTTCACAGATTATACAAAGCTAAAAGCTGAAACAATAAGGTATTTGGTCAAACATAGGTCAACAGGAAGGTAGGTCTCTATTTAACACTTAGCTGCCATTTTTTAGATTACTTTACAATTCCCCAGCACATTCATAAATCACCAGGTCATTAGCTTGATCTTTGAAATACAGGATGCTTTAAAACATCCCTCCCAGAAATGCGAGGCAGAGATAAGGGGGAGATCATCTAGATTCCCACCAGTGATGGCCCTGGGACTTGCATAAAGGTGGGAAAAGAAAGGAGAATAGGTAGTTTAGAGCACAGGACAGGATCAGTTTACAGGTGAAACATACTCTCTGGAGAAGCCTGTGAACATAGAATTCTAGTGTTCTGATGTCAGGCGTGATGTGGGAAACCTATGAGAAAGCAAATTTCCACTCACTGCCTTCCTGAAGGTTGCCTAAGCTGAATTTGGGAATGATCGGTGACATGTGCTCCATGATGTAGTCCTGTGGTCTTCAATCTCTAAGTCTGTCTTTAACCTTTGTATTTTAAGCTGCTAAAACCTTTTATCAAATGAAAGCTCATGCATAAATCTGATTTTTTATATATATATATATATATATATATATATATATATATATATATATATATATAAAGTCTAGATAAATGGATTGCGGCTTGAGGAGTGGGAGATTTGGTGGGGCAGCCCTACCTGCTCATCCACCTCACCTTCTCACCTTTAACTCCTTGAGAGGCTCCTGGGAGACCCTGGTACCCTGAAACTCTAAGAATACAATCTAAAAACTCACCACTCTTGCAATTTCCTCTTCTTTAGGAATCTTAACTGACCAACTCATTTAAGAAGGTCACTATGGTAGTTCCAAGAAAAACACAGGCTTTTAAAACCACCTCACCGTGCTATTAAGGGTCAATTGGCTTAGTGTCTTCTGGGTCAACTCTATCAACAACATGAAGTCACTGTCAGACCACCTTACCTGTCTGAGAATACTTTTTCTTTTGTCAAGTGGGATGGCAAATAGCAAAAATATCAAGCACTTAGAAGTTTTATTTAATAAGTGACTCACCTCCTCCTTGACCTTTTCCTTTCTACTTGAAGAAATCTACTCATGTGAATATACATATGCTAAGATGAAGACCCCTTTGAAAGGAAATTCATTCAAAATCTAAACATTTTGTTAAAATGAGGGCACGTGTGCCATCTAATTAGGAACATGAAATAATACTCTGAAATAAAATATTTTATTTGTACAGCCTAGAATCTCTTTAGTCTCACGTCTAAATAACTTAACAGACAAGTCAACAATTGGAGAAAACGTAACAGTATTTACCACCATTCAATATCTCTTCTTTCCACTTAACTATTTTTCTTATTTTTAATTTTTATTTTAAGAGATGGGGGGGTCTCACTATGTTGCCCAGGCTAATCTTGAACTCCTGGCCTCAAGTAATCCTCCCACCTCAGTTTCCCAAGTAAATAGGGATTACAGCCATGAGTTATCACACCTGGCTTCACTTAACTTTATTAGCAAGCCAATCACTTAAGTATTTGTGGAGAAATTTACAAAAACAAAAAAACAATGAGGTAAATGATAAGCAAGAAGAGAAAAGTTTTACATTAATTAGTTTATCTTTCCTCTAGAAGGAAATTATACCTTACCTAGACCAGAACACTAACCAATAAATAATGTATTAGAGATGTCTTATTTAGTATTAATTAGGAAAATCAATATCTCATACAGGCATTTTCCTTATTTGTGGGGAAGGGAAAGGCTTAGGAATAATTTAAATTTACAGTGAAAAATATTATATCAATTTTAAGAGACTTTTTACTACATTTTTAAAAACTTTGCAATGTCCTGCTAAGTAGTAGTGGTTTAAATTTATTTATGAAAGGGAAATCCACTAGCCATATATACAATAGGATAAAAATAAACAACTTTAAAAGCGAGTTCCCAATAGGCCCTCATGGGAGTTTCAGTTTGGTGTGTGGTTTGAATTTCTTTCCCAAGAAAGCAGTGTGGTTTTGGAAAGAGGTTAGTTTTTTTTTTTTTTGAGTTGGAGTCTCACTCTGTCGCTCAGACTGGAGTGCAGTGGCACCTGGCCACCGCAGCCTCAACCTGCTGGGTTCCGGTGATCCTTCTGCCTCAGTCTTCCAAGTAGCTGGAACTACAGGCGTGTGCCACCACGCCCGGCTGATTTTTTAAAATTTATTGTATAGACGAGGTCTCACCAAGTTGCCCAGGTGGGTCTTGAACCTGTGGGCTCAGGCAGTCCACTCACCTCGGCCTCCCAAAGCACGGGATTACAGGCTGAGCCACCGAACCTGGCTGGAAAGAGCTTAGTTTTTTTTTTTTGTTGTTGTTGTTTTTAAATTGTGGTAAAACGTGCATAACATGGCATCTACCATGATAACATTTTTAGGGTGAGATCCTTCTGAATCTAAGAGGCCAAATTCCTCTGGGTCGCTATTCTTTTATTTATTAAAAATTTTTTTTTTTTACTATTCACTTGTACTTAGGAGTAGATTACTTACTTTTATATTTCTTCATAAACTATACATAACATAAAATTTACAATTTTAAACATTTTTAAGGGCACAATTTTGTGGCATTAAGTATATTTACCTTGTGCAACTGCCACCACTATCCATCTCCAATTTTTTTCATCATTCCATATTGAAACTCTATACCCCTTAAACACTAACTCCCCATTTCCCCCTTGCCCCAGTCCCTGGTAACCACTGGTTTACTTTCTTTCTCTATGAATTTGACTATTCTAGGTACCTCATATGAGGAGAACCATACACTATTTATCCTTTTGTGTCTATCTCATTTCACTTAGCATAATTCTTCAAGGATCATTCATGTTGCAGCATGTGTTAGAACTTCCTCTTTTTAAGATGGAGACAATTCTGTCATACGTACACACCGCATTTTATGTATCTGTTGATGGACATTTGGGTTGCTTCCACTTTTTTGGCTACTGTAAATAATGTTGCTGTGGAAAATGCTACACAAACATCTCTTTGAGATCTTGCTTGCAGTTATTTTCGGTGTATACTCAGAAGTGAAATTGCTGGATCCCGTGGTAATTCTGTTTAAGAAGAGGCTAGATTTGAAGACTGATCTGGATTCAGTTTTAGCTCCAACCCCTGGCAGATATGTCATCTTGGTGCAATACAGCCTAGTGGTTCCATGAATGAGGTGGAAGGCCGGCTACCTAGGCTCAGGCTTTGGCTTCCCTGCTACCTAACTATTCCTTATCTTCCCTGTGCCTCAGTTTGTCTTACAGCCTATCTGTAAAACAGGAGAATAAATGTCTTTGTCCCAAAGGGTTCTTGCAAAGATTAGCTGTTATCATTCTTTTGATCCTTTGTTACATCTAAAATGATGACTTAGGAATGACTTCTGGGGTCTATGAATCCCTTAATGTTACATGTCAATCTTTTTGTACAAGTGCATGCTTATGTCTTTCTGAGGTTATAGTGGTTTATATTTTTCCTTTTGCAATGAGATTTGCAATGAGGCCCTGATCTATCAAAAAGGAAGAACCACTACCCTAAAAGAAGTTAGCACACCAAGCTTTACAAACGTAAGCTTGATTAAGGAGATTTATAAAATGTCCCATGATGCTTTGGCATGAGGTAGTCTATGTGTTATCTTTGCTTTCCTGGCTAAATTCCAGTCAAGGAAATTCCCTTGGAGAAATCCCCTTTCTGTTCCCAACTATTATAGTATCGCTATAAATGATTAAAAAAAAATTTTTTTTAATGTGAAATTCCTTATATAGATACAGAGTAAGATATTTAATTGATACAGACATACCAAAATGTGTGTGTATTTGTGTGTATATATAATACATATATATTTTGACCTAACTTTGATTTTGGATACTCATTTCTTAGAACTCAAAGTAGTGTAAATATAACAGAAGGAGAAGACCAACAGCGTACATCACTGAAAATGTAGGTCGGCAAGAAAATACCCATGAGGGCTGCAACAAAGCAACTCTGTCTCTTCAAAGAATAAAACTGATGGAAACTCTTCCCTCGTAATTAGCAAAGGGCCTTTTTAGAGGTTCTCCACTGATGTGGTGTAGCTGAACCCCTCTTAATAACAATTAAGCCTTAGATTTGCATACCACTTTCAACATTTCAAAGAGCTTCCACAGGCTTTATCACAGAATCAGTGTGGGCTTCCTTGGCTTCCCCAGGGGCCCGCAGGTGCTCGCTGCTCTGCTTCCTACCAGCGGGGCAGCCTACAAGCCTGCTACATTGACACCCCATGTCCAAACCAGCAGCACAGTGAAACTCACACTTGTGGGATAAAGCCTTATCCACTGACCCTAGAACTTCCTCCTGAACAAGATTTGTGAAGTGAAACTAGCTTGTAGTCATCCTAAAGCAAGAAATGCAGGAAAAAAGCATTTTGTGTCTTGGAACTATCTGGTAACACATTCATCCAAAGTCCATTCAACAGTGATTCCTTGACTGTCTGTTAAGGGAGGATGCTACAGTTAATGGTGAAAAGCATTTGCCCCCAGAGAGGTTACATTCTAGTAGGGAAAGAGAGACAATAACAAAATAAACAGATACATACATGGCATATCAACTGATGAAAAGTGTCAGGGCATGTTTAAGGAGTGGCCATTGCTGGGGAGAGTGGTGGGAAGGGAGGTTCCAGAAGGAGCCTGGAGCCCAACTCCAGAAAAGCCTTGTAGCTTACTGTAAGAAATGTGGCTTTAGTTAGAGTGAGGCAGGGAGTCATTCAAAGATTTGTAGCAGAACTGTGACACTGTCAAATGTACATCTGAATAGCAACACTTGGCTGTTATGTTGAGAACAGATAGATGAGGGACTGAGCTGAAGCCAGGGAGTTAGCTACCGCAAGAGTTCAAGTGAGGACAAGAGTGAACGTTCCTTCATGCCTCTTTTAAGCCAAAACTTACTCCTGCTCCAGGTAACCACTGATTTTATTTATTGTGACTATTGGTTAGTTTTACTTGTTCTAGAATTTCATATAAAGGAAGAGAAGAGGGTAATGAAGAGGAAGGGATAGAAGAAATATGAGAGGGCAGGGTGCAGAGGGAAGTGGGTGTAGATCCCATCACTGGGGAGAAGGGATACATTTCATTGTACCCTCTTTTGTTGGTGAGTGGCTTGCTTGACATTCTGAGCTGTTAAAACTGACTAACTGTTATGGGTTTGGCTGTCTCATGTGGCAGGGTCTGGGGGCTCCTAGACAGAGGATGATGGGGAAGGAAGCCTGCCTGATGCCTTGCCATCTTCAGTGAGGGCCTTCTCACAGGCCAAATCCCACAGGCACCATCTGTAGGGCAGAGTCTCGTGGTTCCAAGCTTTCCGTCACCTTGCTTGCATTTGAACTCTCCTCTTCTCCAAGAGCCATTTTCCAATAAACTGAAGAGCACACAATGAACCCACTTTACCAAGCTGCTTTTCACCTTCTTGGTTATTCTTGGTCCGCACACCAAAAAAAACCCAGCACACTCTACATAAAGCTATCTCACCCTATCTCTACAACAGTGATTAAAGCTCTTCCCTCTTTGAAAAACTGAAAAAACAATAACACTAACTGAGTTTTCAAAATAAATTACATTCCCTCACAATTCTGCCACACGACTGTTATTATTTTCATATATGTTGTCTTCATTTTTGTTCACAGGTACACTTATTTTATTTAACTGGAATAATAGTTGACAAACATTTTGCAATCTTTTTTTTTTTTCACTTTTGGCAGAAATTTTATTTTAACCCATAGGAAAAACATGTATTAGTTTATCATGTCACCGGGCAGCTATTTATTTTTAGTCTGAACTAGTTTTGCTTGCCTGAAGTGATTAACACCTTGAATAAACACAACATCGAGCCTCTAAACAACAGAGATCCTATTATACATTTCAAAAAATCTTGCATAACTCAAGAAGTGGGTATAGGTATGTTACATGCAATCATTTTTTAGTTAATTCAAGCACTAAATAACTAACATTACCATTATTAAAAACAACTTATTGAGTGTATTCTAGATAGAGATTTCTGTCCTAGTTACTAAGTATAAAAAATGAATAAAACATTAGCCCTGCATTGTTTTTTCTCTACCAAGATAAACCAAACTGGCAAAGTGTTGACAATAAATAAGCATTTTAATATCATATGAACAACATGTGGCACTCTCATCATGGGAAAGAAACAAGGGTTAAAACTTATGCAACCTGATTTGCTACTGAATAATAACTAATAGATTTTTCAATAAGCACTGGGCACTCTGGTGACCAGTATCTATTTCTGGTCCCATAAAGTCAGCATTTAAAAAGAGAAGCCTGTAATTTTCTTTGAGAGAAAAACATTTAACACATTTCCAAGCAAGTGCAAAGTAAAATGTGCCATTAAGACTTCTGAGGGGTCTGAAGGCCATGATTTAAAAGAGAGTTCGCCATTGAGAAAAGTGTTCAGTGGCTTTTCATATCACCACTGCCGATTCCCCTTTCAGACGCACGGGGTGATTTTTGGTTCAGGGCCACCACTGCACCATGGCCTTGAAGCCCATGCAGCAGCGTGGAAGGAGGTGGCAGGCAGTCCATGTGAGGTTTGAGGGGCCAGGGCTGATGGAGGGACTAGTTCAAGGGCAGCAATTCTCCACTTCAAGTGAAATTAGGTTAAAATGAATACCCTGGGACTGTCTTCAAGAAGAAAAGAGGTCAAAAAAGAGACTCTCACGTGTGTGTGTGTGTGTGTGTGTGTGTGTGTGTGTGTGTGTGTGTGTGTGTTTAAGAGGCAAAGGATGGCTGTGGTTACAATTGTGATGATGGTATTGGGGCTTCTATGGGGAGGTGGAAAGTGCAAACCTGTTAGAATGGAGGGAGACAAGGATGATTGGTTGTATAGCAGTCGTGTAGTCATATATATATATATATACATATATATATACATACATATGTATACATATATATATACACACACACATATATATACATACCTAGACCTAGACTTAGACTTAGACCTATACCCATCACAGACATCCTCACATGGCTGAACTTCTTGCATCCATAACTTCCTTAAGGAAGGCTCTCTACCACAGATCCATGCTTTCTTGCATCTAAAAACAATGGTGAACCAGGAATATGGAAATAAGAAACGCTTCCGTCCACTTACCTTCTCCAGCGCAGCTTGAACAACTGATTCGCTTTCTGTGTCTAGGGCAGATGTATCCTCATCTAAGATCAGAATTTTGGGGTTTCGAACTAAAGCTTGTGCAATCGCAATCCTCTGTTTTTGTCCTTCACTCATTTGAGCTCCTTTTCCCCCACCAATGTATTAAATTTCTAATGAAAAATGGGAAATAAGCACAGAAACAGAAGGCAGCACAATCAAATTTTAGAACAGGAAATGACAATCACAGTTGTGTTTTTCTATCAGCTTAATCACTACTTATGTACTTATTAAGATTTTTGATTTGTTGTTTGTAAAAACAAACAACTGTGAAAAAAACAGCCTAGTGAAGAGAGGACAAAATTTGACTAGGACTAAAAAACAATAGAGCATATGACAATCTAAATCTAATTTTGGAAAAATTAGCAGTAATTTGAACTAATCTTCAAATCTCTTTTAGGTGTTTTTGTAGAGTGCTTTGAAATCGTTAAAAGTACCACTGTAATGCAGATACATATTTAAATATTATTTGCAATGTTTATTAGCCAGCTAGTATATCATCCATAATTTCTTTCCTGGATAATCTGAAATACAGTATAAAAAAAAATTACTAAACATATTTCCCCCTAAAGCTTTTTTCAATCTTGTGAGACATTTTAGGACTTCTTTTACTTTTTTCTTTGTACATGCATCTTTGACAAAGTAGATAGTACCTATTGGTGGTAGGATTCTACCACCAATGAATCATGGTTAGTAATATTCTATTAGGTAATGTCTGATTCAAAGTTCACTTCCTCAAAGACAGAAATCTAAATATTCTTTCCAAACCTTTGATGTCTAAAGACTGATCTGTGAAGTAAAAAAGATTAAATGAAAAAATTAAATTAAAAACTTAAAAATTAAATTAAAAAAATCGAGCCATATTGATGAATAATTTATACACAAAAAATGAAATAAAAGAAACATTTTAATGAGTTTTGACAATGAGTACCCCCTTGTGATCACCACTCCATTAAAGACACAGAACATTTCTGTAGGCCTAGTAAATTTCCTCATGCCAATTTTTTAAAAGTAAAAAACCATACTCTGCCTCCAGATACCCATGATTTGATTTTTATCATCATAAATTAATTTCACTTGTTCTAGGATCTTCTAGAAATGAAATCATACAGCATGTACTTTTTGAGAGGGATTCTTTTTACCTAGCATCATGTTTTTGGGATTCATCCATGTTGTATCAGTAGCTTGCTCCTATTTGTGTGTTCTACACAATGCAATATACCTTGGGTTGCCAGATTTAGCAGAAGCAACAAAAACACAATAAGAAAACACAGAGTCAGTTAAATTTGAATTCAGAAAAACAACAAATTTTTCTTAGAATAAGTATGATTCATAAAGTATTTTTGACACATGCTAAAAATTATTTGTTATGTGAAATTCAAATTTTCACTGGGAATTCTGCATTTCATCTACCTAGAGCATCAGTTTGTTTATCCATCCAGCTACAGATGAACATTTATGTTGTTTTCAAATTTGTACTAATAAAAATAAAGCTACTATGAATAATCATATGCAAGATATTTTTGTGGTCATTTTTCATTTCTTTTGGATAAATACCTAGGAACAGAATGCTGAGTCATAAGTATATGTTTAGCATTATAATAAACCATCGATCTGCTTTCTAATGTGGTTGTACTGGTTTAACTTTTATCCAATTGCTTATGTCATCAACAAAAGTTACATATTCCAGTCTTTTTAAATTTTGGCCATTCTTGTGAGTATAAAATAGTATCCAACTGTGGTTTTACTTTGGATTTCCCTGGTGACTAATAACGTTATTTTCCATGTATGTAATGTATTTGATTATTCTTTTGTAGAATGTATGTTCAAGTTTTTACCCATTTAAAAATTTTTATGTTTGTGTCTTTTTTTCCAAGTTATAATAGTTATTTTTATATTCTGGATTCATTTCATTATCAGATATGTGCATTCAGAATATTTTTGTGTAATCTCTGTCTTGTCTTTTTATTTTCCAGATGGTATTATTTAAAAAGGTTTTGATTTTAACAAATTCCAGTTTACCATTTTTTAAAATAGTAATGCTTTTCTGTCTATGAAATCTTTGCCTACCTCAAGTTCACAAAGACTTTGTTCACAAAGACTTTCTCTTATTTTTATTTTTGAATTTTATGCCTTAAGTGTAAGCTTTAATTTGTTCCTGGTGTAATGAAAAGGTTGCAAATCGTTTTTTTTCCCCCATACAGATATCTAATAGTTCTAGAACCATTTATTAAAAAGCTCTTACTTTCTCCCACTGAATCCCATTGGCCTTGTCAAAAATCAATTGGCCAGATATATGGGAGTCTATTTCTGGTCTTTCCATTTCATTGTACTGATCAATACATCATCATTACATCATAGTCATAATTGCTGTCTTAAAATGGTGGCTCATGCCTGTAATTCCAGCACTTTGGGAGGCCAAGGCAAGAGGACTGCTTGAGTCAAGGAATTTAAGACCAGCCTGGGAACACAGTGTTTCCATAAAATTTTTTTTTTACATTAGCCAAGTATGGTGGCATGCTCCTACAGTGCCTGCCAGTTGGGAGGTTTAAGTGGAAGAATCACTTGAGTACAGGAGATTAAGGCTGTGGTGAGGTGTGTTTGTGTCACTGCACTTCATCCTGGGAGACAGAGTTAGAGCCCAACTCAAAAAATAAATAAATAAATAAATAAAAATCAGACATTTAGGTCTTCCAGCTTTGTTCTTTCTCAAAATTGTTTTGGCTATTCTTGGTACTTCAAATTTTCAAATAAATGTTGGAATCAACACATTTATGCACAGAAAAAGGCTGGTGGGATTTTGATTCATAAAACATTGATTTATAAATCTACTTGGGGAGAATGTATATCTCTAAAAATATTGAATTTCTAAATCAGTGAATAAGGCACATCCACTTTGTTTAGATCTTCATTCATGTTTCTCAGCAATGTTTTAGCATAGAAGACTTGCACATCTTTCATTAAATCTATTCTCAAGTATTTTGCTTTTTGATGCTATTGTGAAGGCTACTTTTTATTTTATTTGTTTATTTATTTATTTGAGTTGCAGTCTCACTCTGTCTTCCAGGCTGGAGTGCAGCGGCACATTCATGGTCACTGCAGCCTCAACCTGCTGGGCCCAGGCGATCCTTCTGTCTCAGTCTTCCAAGTAGCTGGAACTATAGGCATGTGCCACCAAGCCCAGCTAATTTTTTGATTTATTGTAGAGATGAGGCCTCGCCAAGTTGCCCAGGCTGGTCTTGAACCTATGGGTTAAGGCATTCCTCTCACCTTGGCTTCCCAAAGTGCTGGGATTATAGGCACGAGCCACTGTACTTGGCCACTACTTTTTATTTTAATTTCATTTGTAACTGTTGCTACTATTTAGAGACTCAGCTGGTTTTTAAAAATAGCTCTAGGTCAATTGAAGATGCTTATTTTTCTTGGATAAGTTTTGGTAGTTTGTGTTTTTCAAGGGATTGACCCTCATCTAAGTTGTTGAATTTATAGACATAGCATTGTTCATTGTATTCCCTTTTGATTGATGTTTTAATGTCTTTGGCACCTTCTTTCATTTCTGATATTGGTTATTTCTCTACTCTCTCTTTTCTTGTTATCAGCCTTGCTATAGTTTTACTGATTTTATTGATCTTTTTAAGGAACCAGCTTTTGGTTTCAATGATTGTATTTAATTTTTGAGTTTTTGATTTATTTCTGCTCTAATTTCCTTTCTAAAGAAATCTTTCATTTTAAAGATATGAAGTATAATTCAGGGTTAGGTATACAAATGTTCATTATGCAGGTACCCTAGTTGATGACGTGTGGCTCCCCCTCCCCTGGCAGTTTCCCTCAATTGCCAATCCCATCTCCTCTCCCCTGGCTGTTTCCCACTACTGCCAATCCCTTTCTTATAGTATTATGATAATTGTCCAAGGTCGGCTTTTTAGTGAGAATATATGGTACTCTATTTTTTGTTTCTGTGATAGATCACTGAGTATGATAAACTCTAAATCCATCCAAGTTGCTGTGAAGTCTATATGTTTGTCCTTCTTTATGGCTGCATAATATTCCATTTTGTATATATACCACTTTTTTTTTTTAATCCAGTCCAGTTTCAATGGGCAGTAGGGTTGGTTCCATGTTTTGGCTAACTGCTTGGATTTCCATTATTTACTTCATCTTGCTTGCTTGGGGTTAATTTGTTCTTCTTTTTTCCAGTTTCTAAAGGTCAAAATTTGGTTTGAACAATGTAGATCTTTTTTCTTTTCTAAAAATAAGTATATAATACTATTAGTTTCTGTCACAGCAGTGCTTTACTTGTATTCCACAAATATTGACACATTGCATTTTTATTTTAAAATTCAAAATAGTTTGTAAACTGTCTAAAAACTTTCCCTTGAGCTTTAGATTATTTAAAAGTATAATATTTAATTTTCAAATATTTGTGTATGTTTCAGGTATATGTTTGCTATTGATTTTTAGTTTAATTCTATTATGGTCTGAAAACATATTTTATATGTTTTCTATTCTTTGACATTGCTAAGATTTTTTGTTTTATTTTGTTTATTTTTAAAGGTCTACAATAATGTTACTTCAGTGAATGTGCTATGTGCACTTGCGAAGAATGTATTCTGCTGTAGTTGGCTGGAATGTTATATAAATATAGGTTAGAAGACAGGCGTGGTGACTCATGCCTGTAATCTCAGCCCTTTGAGAGGCTGAAGTGGGAGGATTGCTTGAGCTCAGAAGTTCAAGACAGTCTGGACAACATAGCAAGAACTCATCTCTCAAAAAAAATCAAAACAAAATTAGCTGGCTGTGGTGGCATGCACCTGTAATCCCAGCTACTTGGGAGGCTGAAGTGGGAAGATCACCTGAGCCAAGGAGTTCAAGACTGTGGTGAACCATGATTGTGTTAATGCACTTCAGCGTGGGTGACAGAGTGAGACCCCAATTCAAAACAAACAAAAATGTGGGTTAAATTTAGCTGGTTGGTAGTATATTGTTTAGATTGTCTATATTCTTACTGATATTCTGCCGTCTTGTTCTCGCAAGTACTGAAGACTTCTACTTAAATTGTAGATTTGTCCAGTTTTCCTTTCAGATGTATTTATTTTGGCTTCATGTATTTTGAAGTTCCTTTCTTAGTGAATAAACATTTAGGATTATGTTTCTGCCTACAGATCCTATTTTCCTGTTTCTGTAAAAGACATACTAAATACTATGCGTGATGTATTAGAGAGACTCTGAATTCTGTTTTCTTCTTTTAAAAATGTTGGTTTTTATTACAGTAGGCAATCAAACACTGATCGTTCATCTTCAACGTGTGCAATCTTGGTTTCATGTTTGTTGGGGTGACTTTGTAGAAAGCCTCATAACTTGGCAGGGCCCAGCCTTCCCATTCTGTCTCCTCTGGGGATGCTGTCATGGCTTGGTTTCAGGCTTTGTTAGGGCAGGTCTAGAGCAGCGCTTCCTCTAAGGTGTGGTCCTGACTCCCAGGGTGTGGCTTTTTTGGTGCCTCAGCTACACGCCTGGGGTGTTAAAAAAAAAGGTGTTAATGTGATCTCTCCATTCTGGCTGGGCTGCTCTGTCAACATCCCACAGGACCCCTTGACTTCTAGTATTTGCTCCACTCTCGTCTCTCTGGTAAGCCTTGGGTCGTCTCATCCTCAGACGAGGATTCCCCAGGGATGCCACAAAGCCTTCTGCCCCCACCTCAGTTCCACAGCTCCCTTCTCACCTTCCCAGTTGCTTATGTTACCCTAAAATTTGATCTCTGCCTTCATCTCGGTAGAGCTGCCATTCTCTGCCTGGACTCCAGTTCACAGGGATGAGTTGAGCAATGCTGCAAATTGAAGACATTCCTTTTCCCTCAGGAATCACATACCCTTTCCCTACCTCTCATCCAATGTGTGCGTGGAAATGATTGTTCTATGTCTCATATGTCTGAGCCAAATTTATGGTTGTTTATGGGTAGCAAGCTAGTTAGTCACTATCAGCTAATTCTAATAAACGAATTTAAAAATATGGGTATATTACAGAGGAAGTAATATTATTGATTTTTGAGCATAGCTCAATGGTTCTCTAATGATTTACCTACCTGAGTTAGCCACCTCTGGAACTTTTATTTATTCTTGTGCTTATACTTATGTCTCTGGGTAACTCCAGCAGTGGAATTTGGTGTACATCATGATAAGCTTCTATATTTAATTTGTTCTTGGCTGATATCTTCAGGATTTATGATTAGATTTGTAGCAGGGGCATCTTTGTGTAGTATTTGCCTTTTAGTAAAAGGCAAGTAGCAACCTGCAGGGCATGATTTAAGTGGTACCAGAAAACTGCCTCATTCCAAGCAGGAAACGAAGAGTATTGGTGTTTTGAGGAAAAGAAGTCATTGACAGGGCAAAAGGCCACAAGAAAAAAGCATGTGTGTTCCCACACCACAGGCAAAGAATCGCCTTATGGCTTTCACGATTTTGCTGGTCTAAATCTATCCTAATGATGTTTCTAAATAATGATAATGGAAGGTAATCACTTGCATCATAAAAGTATTTTTTTAATTAAAAAAGCAAAAGAAAGAATAAAATTATTACAACCCATGGAATGTGGCTTGAAAAATATGTCCATTGACATGAATTTTTCTTTATTGTGACCTTATGGGATGATGAAATTTTATAGATATTTTAATTTCAAATCTCATTTTTTCATATTTCAGAGAGTGCTCCTTACAACATTAGGTGACACTTAAGGAAATGTAAATAAATGGTTTTATAGTGCTCCATTAACTCTAAATATGCATTAATATCTGATATGTCCTATTACCAAGAACTTTGGTTTACTATATCTCTTTCCAATAACAATTTCATATTCCTTGTACAACATAAGCTCCCCGTGCTTTTAAAAAACGACGTAGTTTGCCTTCTGGCTTGTCACAGAACCCATCTGAACACTGTGTGTATGACATTCCCACTCTTAGCCACAAGAGGGCCTCGCAAATCAACATTTCACGCACATCCTTTCTTGGCTTGGCCTGCTTAGTGTGTCTCATTTCTTTGTGAGAATTTAACTAACATATTCTCCTTTTTTCTTTCTTTTCCATTTGCAGAATTAAGTAGAACTCTCTTGAAATTGACCTTTCTATGATACATTTCTTCTTGTGATTGTTACCATGCTGTCTTCGCTACAGATATTGTATCTAGGACAATCCACACATTAATCACACTCTCACTCTTCTGTAGATGTTACTGTCTCATTATCTTATGTGGGAACTTTGCAGGCTGTAGCTCTTAGCTAAGGACATTAGGCTACATAGTGTACTCACGTTAGGAAACTCCATGATAAAATCATAAGCATTTGCTTCCTTTGCTGCTTTTTCAGTCTCTTCGTCAGTCACACCATCTCATCCATACTTAATGTTGTTACTGATGGTAGTCCTGAACAAGACAAGCTCTTGGCTGACCACTCCGATATGTTCTCAATAATGCTGCACATTTAAGGCTCTGATATCATTCCCATCCACCATGATCTGCCAATCCAAAGAATGAGACATGCTGTATTGATTTTAGAGTCTCTCTCTAGATCAAAATATAAACTGCAAAATAATATATTTCAGGAAGCAGGCACTGGCTATATTTTAATAGAATATTTATAACATGTATATTGTCAACAGACTTTTTCTGGCAGATAGGAACCAGCAAAATCACAACAACAACAACAAATAATTGGCATAAAATCTTGCCAAACCATCTGAATATCTTTCTTCTAAGATCCACAAGTTAGGCATTATAAAGATATATATTCCAAGTGCCACAAATATTATTGTGTAGGTACCTACAACAAACTTCAGTTCTGTTATTTTAAGACTAATGCAACCTTTAAATTTCTTCTAGGAAATAGCCTTTATTACATATCTTCAACACCTTACTCTTCTGCAAAAGACAAGTGTTTTTTCTTCATTGATATATTGATAATGGCAAAAATAATTCTATCTTTTCCATAGATAGTGTCATTACCCATTATCCCACCATATTCTGGTGACAGAAGCCAGGGTTTGGTCATTGTAACTCATATAGTCTCTATTCTTACCAACCCTAGTCTTCTGCTTGGCATGGGTGTTCTACCTAACTGCTTTTTACATGAAACACTCATCCAATAGTCTATTTAATCAATATTAGCACAACCACGGAAGTCTAAGATACTCCAAATGAAATCTTAGAAGTAAAATTTCAATAAAACCAGGCTCTAGAAGAGTATATTTTCTTTTTTAAAATGTTGAAAACTTGAACAGAAAGATTAAGAACTATGCACTTGTGAATATAACAGTCTCGTTCCCTATGCCATTTACAAAGCTGGGAAGGTTAAGGTTATTTGCAACATTATAAATAAAAGAAAAAAGAGGCCAGGCTTAGTGGTTCAGTCTGTAATCCCAGCACTTTGGGAGGCCGAGGTGAGTGGATTGCCTGAGCATGCGGGTTCGAGACCAGCCTGGGTAACTTGGTGAGGCCTCATCTCTACAATAAAAATAAAAAATAGCCGGGCATAGTAGTATGCATCTGTAGCACTGGCTAGTTGGAAGGCTAAGATGGAAAGATCACTGAACCCCAGAAGGTCGATGCTGGGATGGCTGTGAGTGTTCATGCCACTGCACCCCAGCCTGGGCGAAGGGGTGAGGCTCTAATTCAAAAAAGAAAGGAAGGAAGGAAGGAAGGAAGGAAGGAAGGAAGGAAGGAAGGAAGGAAGGAAGGAAGAGAAAAGAAAAGAAAAGAAAAGAAAAGAAAAGAAAAAAGAAAAGAAAAAGAAAAAGAAAGAAAGAAAAGAAAAAGAAAGAAAGAAAAAACAGAGTATGAGGATATTTTCTATAGGCATCACTCCTCTGGGGTGTTTTAACGGACTTTGACATTCTTAGTAAGTTCTGGGTAGTAAAAAATGCTGTTATTTTTCTCTATAGCATTAATTCTCTTCTAACATACTACGTAATTTACTTATTTTAATTATTGTCTGTCTCTGCTTATTAGAATGCAAACTTCAGGGGGCCCAGAGATTTTCACCTGTTTTGTTCACTGAGGTATTCATATTCCAGAACCTAGAACAGTGTATGACACATAATAAGCAACAGATAAATATTTGTTGAGTGAATACCCAGGGGAGGTATTCCAGCTCCACTGTTTTTTATTTTTCCAGCTCCACTGTTAAAATGTACAAACTAACGTAGCTGTGAGCACTCCATAACTGATGGCACTTCCCAGTTCCATCATGTGGACCATGTATGGTTTGGCTAACTGCACTTATCAAGCCGTTGTCAGGATCATATAACCTCTGCAGGAGCTGGATGGCAGTACTTTTCTCACTGCCATTGGGGCCAACCAAGGCGACTGTCTCTCCAGACTTAATTTTGAGGTTCAGATCTTTTAGAATCTATTGGAATGTATGGAGGGAAAGTCATAAAACTAGGATAAGCTAGAAAAGGATGGACATAATTCCAAGTATTGATGTATAGGTACAAAGAGAAAACAAATTCTTCTGTAAAATTAAAAAAAAAAATTAGTTCTTGTTATGTTCGTTTCATGTACACATGTAACCTACATAATCTGGAAAAATAATAGTAAAATAATCTCTCATCCTCTCTCTAAAGGTAAAGAAGAGATCTGAGTTGAGTACTTACAAAATATCAATTAGCAAACTGTTTACATTTTCAACTAAAATACCTTACATGCATTTCGTGACTACCAAGTTAGTAAAAGTTTTATCTTTTAAATTGCGACAAGTGAATGAAACCTTGCCAAATAGCTTCATGAACTATTTAAAGAAGCTCTTCTCTAGAACATACTTACATTATTGCAGAGTCTATTTCAAAGGTAAGTGAGTGGTAAGGCTCCCTAGGGGCCCCCATGGATGAGATTTTACCCTCAGGGGTCCTCACTCTCCAGTGGTGGATCTCATGGTGACATTTCAACAGGGAGGAACATTTCGAAAATTTTCTCAATAACTGGGGATTGCTACCAGCTTATAATGACCCAGGGACCCAAGATGTGAGAGAAGCCTCACAATAATTACCCTCTCCACACGAAAACACCTATCTTTGCTTGCATCTGATATATTTAGCCCTAAACACGGGACTCTCCCCTTGGACTCTCTCACTTTAATCTCATTATTTGTAAAGAATGAACCTTTTAAATAAGTCAAACATAAAAAACACACAAAACAAACAAACTAAAAACCTTCAAAGAGCCAAACAGAGAAAAACTCTACGGCAGGTGAGAAACCGAGGACCACCAGAAGAAATGCCTTCTCTCCCACTTACACTTTTACTCTAGAGTTGGTTTCTGTTCATTCCTTGAAAGAATCTTTGCTTTATTTCTTCACAATGGATGGATTAAAAAAAAAATTCATTTTCAGCTTAACAAAAGTCATGTTCCAACAGTTGATTTTATTGCTATTATTATTTGTGATTCTAAAACACCGCCTTTTTATTCTATCTCATCTTAAAAAACAATTGTTTAAACCCCAGAGAAGCCAGCATGGTGGCTCACATCTGTAATCCCAGCCCTTTGAGCTGAGGCAAGAAGATTGCTTGAGCCCAGGAGTTCAAGACCAGTCTAGGCAATATAGCAAAACCTCATCTCAAAAAAAAAACTTAGGTGTATTGTGTGCATGCCTCTAGTCTCAGCTACTCAGAGGCTGAGGCAGAAGGATTGCCTGAGCCCAGGAGGTAGGGGCTGTGGAGAGCCGTGATTGTGCCACTGTATTCCAGCCTGGGTGACACAGTGACATCCCAACTCAAAATAAAAACCCAAAGAAAAACAGAAAATAAAAAAAATCCCCAAACTCAGAAAGCACTTTCCCATGAAATATAATGACACAACTGGTGCTGAAGTCCCCAGGAAACCAATCCAAATGTAATTGCAAAATGGAGTTTAAAATACTCTATGTTAAGAAAAATGATGGAAGATCATACTATTCCAATAATGGTAATAAAGTAACAAAATTTTTTTAAAACAGAGAACTCTGAAAAGGTAATTTCATCAGAGGTTTTTGCTTGTTTGTTTGTTTATTTAGTGGGACTCTCACTCTGTTGCCCAGGCTGGAAGTGCGGTGGCACACTGCTCACAGCCACCACAACCTCAACCTGCTGGGCTCAGGCGATTCTTCCATCTCAGCCTTCCAAGTAGTTGGAACTACAGGTGTGTGCCACCACACCCAGCTAATTTTCTGATTTATTGTAGAGACAAGGTCTCCCCAAGTTGCCCAGGCTGGTCTCAAACCTGTGGGAGGCTCTCGCTCCCACCTCCAAAAGTGCTGGGCTTACAGGAGTGAGCCACAACGTCCGGCTTCAATCAGTTTTTAATTAAAGAAAAATAAGTAGGAGTAGGTAAGTCTTTTTTAAATCGCCTCTTGGCCTTTTGGTTAAGATCAAGTGTGGTGAATCTTTTTTAATGCAAATTCTGTAAGGGGTATTAGAGGTTGATGATATCAGTAATTGTATCTATTTCACTTAAAACCATATCCTACAGCTGGGTACGGTGGCTCACACCCATGATCCCAGCACTTTGGAAGGCTGAGGCGAGAGGATTGCCTGAGCCCATGGTTTCAAGACCAACTTAGGCAACTTGGCGAGACGTCATCTCTACATACAATAAATCAAAAAATTAGCTGGACTTGGTCGCATGTGCCTGTAATCCCAGTTACTTGGAAGGCTGAGGTGGAAGGATCAGAGTTTGAGGCTGTGGTGGCTGTGAGGGTGCCACAGCACTCCAGCCTAGGCAACAGAATGAGACTCCAACTAAAAAAAAAAAAAAAAAAAAAAGCCGTATCCTTCTTTTCCTATGAAACAAGTGTTTTATTTGTAATCACTGTTTGCAATCTTTAACAAAGCTTTATTTAACCACTTTTACTATTAAAGTGAAAGGGGAAGACAATGGAAAAGACATGCACATTTTCACTAGAATTTGCCAAAGGCTGAATGACAGAGGGAATAGGATAAATTGCAGATGTGTGTGTGTGGGAGAGGAGGGGCATGGGTAAAAGTGACAAAGTACCTGAAGCACAGTGGCTGGTGCAGCAAAAGTTCTAGGACAGGGAGAGGGAGAAGGTACATGTGTGTCATTCTTCCAGGTTAGAGAATAGGAGGTTGAAATGAGTCATCTATGTTGAATAGATTAATATTCCAGGAACCACCAATAGATGGCACCATCAATCCAAGACATTCTGGTTTTGTCCTTAGGTCAGAGTAAAGGAATCTCAGGGAGTTGTAAATGCTTTAGTTGGTTGAACAAGAGACTGCAAAGTACAGCTACTTGTTTCAGAGTTATTTGTTCATTCCTTTATCCACCCATCCATCCATCCATCCATCCATCCATCCATCCATCCATCCATCCATCCACCATCCATCTATCTATGATCTACTCAAGTTTCTAAGTAAAGTAGTCAAATTTAGCTCAAAATGATCCCAAATAATCTCATAGGGGATATCCTAGCCAACAGAAGATAATATCAGAAAACTGTACAAATGAGTATTTTAATTGAACTCACCTTGATAGATGGTCTGTATGGATAACTGAAATAAATATTTTTAAATTCCACAGTTTCTTTTATGCGTTCAGGTTTATATCCAGTTGTTGAAAAGTTATCTATAATGGGTTTCTTGGGGAAACAAAAGGAATGTTATAAATCTTCAAAGGACTAAGCTGACACTCTCCCTCCTAAAACTAGCTTGAAGAGAGTTTTCTTTGACAAAGTTTTTCTTTCTGCATTTGAAGTACATTGAGTTAGACATGAAGGCTTTAATAAAACACAATCCCCTCCTGGAAATGAACTAAAAACAATCTCTCTTTCCATAACCAACTGGTCAACATGGAGTTTGTCCACCTTATTGTTTAAGTGGAATGGGTATGTCTGTTTTTTGGTCTCCTTCTTATAGTAATGGTAGTTATTCTTCAAAGCAGTAGGAAGTCTTACCTTATCAATAACCTGGAAAATATTAAAGGCAGCTCCTTGGGCTACAGTGAAGGTTTCAAAGTGAGGGACTGCTGCTCCAATGCAATAACTACTATGGATGACACTAAAGAAAACCTAAGAAACGACAAAGAAGATTTACCTTTCTGCAGTTATATAAGAAAGACAACAGGCTGAAGTATATTTATGTATTTGTTTTAAGAAAGAATGGAAGATGTAATCAAACAAAAAGGAAACACAAATTAATTTAAGTATCCTTCTTGGCCTTCTCCTAGTATGAAATTTTGTTTTTGCTTTTTGGTGTTTTTTTTAGTTGGAGTCTCATTCTGTTGCCCAGGTTGGAGTGAAGCTGCACAATCACAGTTCACTACAACTTTGACCTCTAGTCCCAGGCAAACCTTCCACTTCAGTCTCCTGAGTAGCTGGGACTACAGGCATGCACTACCATACCTGGCTTTTTTTATTTTTTGTAGAGACAAGATCTAACTATGTTGCCCAGGAGTCTTCAAATATGACGTTCCTCAAACGCAAAATGGTTGACACAAAGAGAACACTAAAACATGTTGGATGAATAAGTCCTGTCAATTAATAACTATAATTTAAAGGTGTATATAAATTTTGGAAGGAAACAAATAGTTGTTTGTTAAAGATATTAATATTTGAATATTCATCTTTATTCAAAGAATTGTGGCCAAGGCTAAAGGATCACGTGAGGCCAAGAGCCTGAGATCAGACTGGGCAACATAGAAAGTCCCTGTCTTTACAAAATTAGTGAAGTTTGGTGGTGCACTTCTGTAGTCCTAGCTACTCAGGATGCTGAAGCTGAGGTGGGAGGAGAGAGAGAGAGAGAGGGAGAGAGAGAGAGAGGGAGAGAGAGAGAGAGAGAGAGAGAGGGAGAGAGAGAAT